>NW_008351640.1:459287-469463 GCF_000622305.1 Nannospalax galili | reverse complement strand
TGAAAAAAAAAAAAAAAAACACATCCACAAATAATGAAAAAATAAAGTGAATAATAACACTATAGACTGGATTGCAGGGACCAGAATCAAAGATCACTTATCTCTACTAGTGAATAACTCAGATTTAAATGTCTTATATTTTCTTCATGTAAATGTAATATGTTATGGGGAAAATAAAAATAGTTTAGATATGTAGGTTTAGGTAGATTAGTCTAAATATGCTGGGTGGCAAAGGACCTCTTGGAGTCCTGAGGTTAACTGGACATCATCATCCCATTGGATTAATCCTCCAATCTCTTCTCCAATGTTATGGGACCTCCTAAAGTCCCTGTTTTCAA
Source organism: Nannospalax galili (assembly GCF_000622305.1). NCBI lineage: Eukaryota > Metazoa > Chordata > Mammalia > Rodentia > Spalacidae > Nannospalax > Nannospalax galili. The sequence continues at coordinate 469,125 of NW_008351640.1, read as the reverse complement.
ATACTATAATCACATTCAATTTACAATTTTTTAAACCCCTCACAATGTGATACAAATTTCATATAAGCTTTTGTGTGGAAAGTCAAACCTCAACACTAAGATTAAAATTACATTTTTTCTTTAAATGATTACAAGTCATTACTGGAATTCTGTAGTATAAATACATGGTTTCTACTTATTTTCCTATGTGTGAATTGTATTTTTCATCTTTTGAAATTTCTCCTGAATATTAAAAATAAAACCATTATCATAATATTATTAATTATTCAATAAAAAGAATATCAGGTACTTATTTAGGCACCATCAACTGCTAAAGTTTACACCATAGAATTTGTTAACTTTGATCTACTTTTCTACACACCTTACTTATCCTTTAAAGCTGATGGATGCATATGGTCCTGTTAGACACTAGCCTCTGGTCAGGAAGGTGTTTCAAAACTGATTATTGGACTAAGGAGGCTGACAACTGTGTGATATTATTACAGAGATCCTTTCCAGTGATTCTTATATGTTTAAACAATATTCGTTTCAATGTATTGTTTTAGAATTTATTTGAAAATATTTGGAATTCTCTGTTCTTAAGGATTTATCCTTATGCTTTAAAAAAAAAATGCCCTCCATTTCAAAAGCTCCAGCCTCACCCAGTTTGGAAAATAGGGATGGCTGACAAACTGATTCTTCACATAGATTCCCTAATACCTTTCAGTGATATTCAGCAGAAAATGGGCTTATGACTCAGAGTAATTCCAGATATCAACAATAGTAAGTCAAACAGCAAGTAGAGGAGAATGTCCCTGGGGATATCACTATGGGAACCAAAGAAGCTCCAGGTAGCAGCACTGGAGAAGAATAAGTGCTGAACAGAAACAGAGCTGCAAAAAAATTAAACCACAACCTTCGAGCTGAGCTGCAGCTGAAGCAGTATTTATAATCCCTACAATGCATGCCTTTATTTCAAATTTCTTCTCTCGTGATGGTGCCGGGCTCTGTAAACACCCATGACCAGCAGGATCAGGCATTCAGAATCAGCATCACTACTTCATCATAACAAAACTTATTTCAAGCCACATTAGGCTTCCCCAGCTGGGCTAAAGGCAAAAGTAATATAATGTTTGTTTCTAAAAAATAAGAAAGAACCTTTCAGTCAGTAGCCAGTGAGCTGAGACTGCTGTATCTTGAAATCTTCATGAACTTCAAAGTTGTAAATTAAGCCCTAGTCTTCAGACTAATAAATTAATCTCTAGCTTTTCTTCTGACTTCAGAGAATTCAAAGGGCATGAGGCAAATAAGTTTGAGTGTTTTAAAGGAATGCCTACACTTTGAGAAATGTTTCAGGAAAATGTGGTTGTTCTGTGACACCACAAAGGGATACAGATTTCTTTCCCTTCCAATTAGTATGAGAGACCACACTAGATTCATCTGTAAATCTTCCTCAGCACGTTCATAAATTTTATATATTCTTCTGCCTGAAATGATGCACATTGTGACTCAGTTCTAAGCATTAAAGTATGGTGATGTGTGTAGAATAAAGAGCATTAAATACAAAGGAATATACAATGAATCATGGTTAGATATTTTTAGCATTTATTCATTGATATGGGATTTGCCCAAGGAAGAACATTTCTCTTTCTATATATGATACTAGATGTATAAATATATATGCCTAAAGTTGTTGAACATTTCCTTCTAATTAAATTGATTGCATTTCAGTCATTTGTATTCTTTCCATATCTCTCAAAGTTTCTCTTTTCCAGAATTAATTTTAGCCTATTTTCTTTTTGGTAGAATAAATTTAGACCAATTTGGGATTATTCAGTTCAGAGACTTGGACAGTTTGAACTAGTGAGAACCCCAGGTTATACAGAATACTGTGTCATTCCAGATGAAAGGATACCCTCTTCTAGCTTCCATTGGGCATACCCTCTTCTAGCTTCCATTGGGCATTGCACAACACAGGTGTACTTACATACACGCAGGAAAAACACTCATACAATAAAATAAAAATAAAATCAATTTACTTTGAAAAAAATAAGAGAATATTTAACTCTAAAAAAAGAATACTGTGTCAAATAAACATGGACAGCAATTACCTATGTTCCTTTATTCCTGGCAAAAATTACACATCATGTGTATATAGCACTGTGTTTGAATTCCAGTTACCCTGTAATCCCTGAGGACCAATGATGGCATCAGTTATGTAGCACAGGCTATGTGGTACTTAGTGAAGATATCAACTTGCATCATTTCTAACAGAGGTAAGTAATTTGACAAGTGATAGCATTTTTTAGAAAGTCTCTGCTTTTTGTGTTATGATATCTATGCTAAAAATCTACTAGAATCAGAAAATCACATAGGAATTGGATTTAGAGACGATCACTTACTATCTTTTTATGATGTATAAGCAGATCCTAACAGAATATAATTGTGATGACATTGGGCTTCTGAGGCCCTTATATTAAAATAAATATTTTATAAGTTTCAAAAGAATTCAAAGGGAAACAAACAGCAACTCAACAAAAAGCATGTTTCCAAATTTTAGATTTCTTTTTTGGTTTACTTAATTAGCCTTTATTTTAGTGAGTGGGATTCCAAATATGAGAGCTAGTCTTAAGGATATAATTACCATGTGTATAGTTATATTAAACTATGACCAAATTTTTGTCAGACCAGTTGCTTTTATAAAAGTGTACAATAAACATACAAAATTTTGATGTTTAGTTTATTTATATAATGGACTATTATGCTTATATTGTATTGTCTACTTGATATTACCATGAATTACCTGGTATGAGGGAACCTCAACTGAAGAATTATCTAGAATAGACTGCCTGTGTACATTTCTGTGTTTGGTAATTGGTGTGGGAGGGTCCAGCACACCATACCCTGTAGGGTCATCCTGAGACAAATGGATCTGGGATATTCAAAAGAAAGCTAGCTGAGCATGAACCAGAGAGAAAGAGTGAGTAAGCAGCATTCTTCCGTGGTTCCTGCCTCCAGCTTCCGGCCTGGCTTCTCTCAAAGAAAGGCTGTGACCTGGAAGTAAGATGAAATGAATCCTTTCTCCCCAAGTTGCTTTTGGTAATGGTGTTTATCACAGCAACAAAAGGCAAATTAGAACAGAGATTAAACATTTTCCTTGCAGATTAAGTACTCAACTATCTTCTCTAGAATGCACAATAAATTGAACCAAATATGTGTGGACTAAAGACAATCTTCAACAGACTGGAGAGGTGGCTCAGTGGGTGAAGTGCAGTAACTGCTCTTGCAAAGAACCTGGGTTTGCTTCCCAGCGACCACATGGCAGCTTACAACCCTTGGTAATTACAGTTTCAGGGGATCCAATGCCTTTTTCTGACCTCTGTGGGCATTGTAGTCATGTGGTGCACTTATGTCCAGGCAGATAAAACACTCATACACATAATATTAAAAATAAATAAATAACCCTAAAGATATCTTCACACTTCCACAAAACCTGTTGCCTGCAAATTTCTACTTCCAGCTTGCTAGCTATTCTCAGTAAACTGAATTTCTCACCCTTCTCATGGGTCTCCCAGAGATTAAGTAACATGGGAAAGAGATGAATTCTAAGAAAATGATTATTTAAGCAGGGACTTGTTTTGTTCAGAATGAAACTGTGGGGCAAAGGGACTTTGCTGGTATAATTGCTGGTATTTTCATAAGGAAATGGGTTTAAGAATTATTCAAGAGAGTATGTCCATTAACTAATAAAGAATGCCATGTAGGTTTATGCCCACTTGCTTTGATGCTGAGTTCCCGTCTTCCTTTCTAAAACATTACTTATGTATTCCCTTGCATGATTCTTTTTGAGTATTCCAAAATACTACTGATTCTAAATTTTCTATGAATATGAATATTGAGGTTTTATTTTTCTGTCCTCTCAGAATTTTTTTGTTACAAATAAAAATATATATGCATGTCATATGTTCTTTTAAAATCAATCTTAGTATGGTGTACATTTTATTAATCTGCTTTTAAACAAATTGTTTTGCTTTCAAATATTTTCAACTTAGAAAGAGGTTTCAGAAATCCCATACCCAATTTTCTTTAACTTCTTACATTAGTACAGCATATTTGTTAGAAAGCGTGAATTATATAAATTCGAGGTAAAAATCCAGAAGCCGTTCATATTTAGATTCTGATTGATGTGTTTTGCTGTCCCTGTAGCTATTCCAAAGTATAACAGTGCATTTATTTATCCCATTTTTTCTGTCAGCTCTTTTCTTCTTGGCTATGACAGTTTATCAAACTGTTTCTGATGATGGCCTTGATGATTTTGAGAACCTGTAATCTCATGAGAAAATAACTTCATGAACTAGAAAACTACATTTCTATGCAATTCTTTAGTTCTTTTCTTATTTCCAAGTTAGCTTTATTCATTCTGTGAGATTAGTCAATGTTTTCCATGAGAGTTGTGGTGTCTTAGGAACTGTACATTCAATCCTAGGTTTCCCTAGGCCCCAAAATGATTTTTAATTTGCATACTGTAACATTCACTATTCCAAAAGCAAGGTTTTGCAGAATTTTACTACCCTAAGAGGCCAAATGATACACAGATCATTCCCTAGTCCTGATATTTCTAGTAATAGGGATCTGTTTCTCTTCTCTTCAGCCAGCATATAAATAGAATCATACTATACACAGTATTTTCAGACTGGCTTAATTTACTCATAATGTGGCTTTAAGATTTATCACTTTGTAAGTTGGTGGCATAGTTTTTTTTTTTTACTAGTGCTTTGCTTTTTACAGATTTACTCTGTTGTTATTCATGTATATACTTATATCATACTGAATAATACCTGGTTTCCTCCAATTTGGGGGAGTTAAAAATAGTTTATATAGCATTCACATGTGTGAACATACATTTTCAATGAATTGGGTAATTCTAAAAATATGACTGTTGGACTGTGTGATAATGCTTCTTTAGCTTAGTAAGAAAATATTAACTGTTTATAAGAAACAACATGCATTGCTATGAACAACTGTGCCATGTACCACTTTTATTTTAATTTTTTTCTGAGTTGATTTCTGGGTACACACACACTATTTATTGTTCTTTTTAAAGAACTCTTTATCGCTTTTTGATGGTCTCAGTGATTACTTTGCTATCAATTTCATTGTTTTCTGCTGTAGTCTAGACATTTTGTTTCTTCTTGCTATAGAACAAAATTACCTTTCCCATTCATTTTCCATTTTTATACTGCTAGGTTATTGTATTTTTATCTCTTCTTGCTTTTTGGTTAATTTCAGACAATATATTTTGACTTCTCATTTCTTAACTTCACTCCCTTTAATCTGCACTCATTCATATATGTGTGTGTGCGAGTGCTTGTGTGTGTGTGTGTGTGTGTGTGTGTGTGTCCATAGAGTCCATTCATGACCACAAATATCCTTCAGTTGGCTCCATCCACTGGAGCCTAGTCACCCTAACAAGAATTCCACCCAAGAAGAGATTGTCTCTCCTTCCCAGCAGCCACTGGTTACTAATACTGCCTCAGGAAGGGTTGAGGTTTTTTGTTTGCTTGTTTGTTTGTTTGTCTGGCTTGAGCTTCCGTAGGACTTATTCATGATGTCACCATAATGTGAGTTCATATGTGTAACTTCTCAGTTGTCTGAAGAACTGTTTCCTTGTGGTCATCTAAGACCTCTGGCTCTTACAATCTTTTGGCTCCCTCATAAAATTATCTCTGAGCCTAAGAAGGCAGAATTTTGACTTAGGTCTCCTACTCCAGGATGATCACTCTTCAGTCTTATTCTCTGTACATTGGTCAGCTATGGATTTCTGTGTTAATCATGATCTGCTACATAAGGGTGCTTACCTGATGAGAGTTGAGAGATGCATTGATCTGTCAGTATAATAATAAGTCAATAGGAATCATTTTCATACTGCATCTATTTAGCAGAGTAGTAGAGTAGTAGTATTAGACTCTCCCCTGTTTTTATTTCTTAAATGTACATTTAAAAGTAAAAACAAAAAATCTCTCCAAGCAATGTATTTGTGACATTTCACACATTTTAAAAATGGTTTCTTAGCTCATTTTTTCAAGATATGCTTTTTCTAATTGCTATATTGATTTATTTAATGTCCCACAAATTATTTGTAAAAGTATTCCTTAACTTCTAAACATTTGGGTATATTCTTTTTTATTAGCTGTATTTTTTCCTATTGCATTACAACACTTTTACAGCTAAAGTAAAGTATATTACAGTAATAACAAAATATTACGTTCTCTGCTTACATAGTTGGAGGTCACATTTCTTATTATTTTTACATTTGTTTATCTCCAAGGGATGTCATAACAAGGTACCATAAGATGGATGTCTTGGGCACAAAAGAAAATTATACATTCATGTTTTGTAGTCGGGAAATTGGAACTGAAGTCATTCCAATGGTCATGTTCTCTTTTTACAGGAAGAAACGTCCTTACCTTTTCCATCTTCTGTGCCCCTAGGTATTCTATGGCTCTTGGCAACAAAGCTCCACATCTCTGCTTCCATCTTCTCATTTAATGGTCTCCCTCTGTCTCTTTTATCTTTTTCTGATTTAAGGATTTGTAAATTAAAGAGATGAAAATTCAGCTTAGCTGTCTTATATGTCATTATTATATCTTCAGTTCAAATGATAAATTCATATTCAAAGGTAATAAGGAGGATTTCTACACAACTTTTTGTGGTGCTGGGATTGAACCTAGGCATTCATTCCCAGTAGGCAAGCCCACCATCACTGAACTCTTCTCTCAGCCCTCTTTTTTCCAATATTCTTTATCTGCATATTTCAGTCTTAATGTTTTTATTAACTTACATATATTCAAACTCATAGATTCATCCTGGGTAATGATCCATCTACTAAGGACATGTTGAAACCACTTTCTTTATTATCTTATGGTGTTTGTGGTCACAATATTTACTTTATATTTCTTCTTAGGACTTCATCTGTGCTATGTCAACCACTACTTTTCGATAGTCTTTACCTCTGCCACATTAAGCATCTCCAGTTAGCTAGTTTTGTGCTTCCATTATTTTTCACTATGGTTCCAATGTTTGTTTTCCTCTGCACAGTATGTCATTTCTTGACTTTTGTGCAACTTCTAAATTTTCATTTAGTGATATCTAGCATGTGTGAAATAGGAACCTAAGTATAGGCTTTTTAAAGGTTTTATAGTAATCTTCTAAAACTTGTCTGAATGTGAAGAAAGATACTATAGAAGATACCACAAGATGGAGATGTCATGTGCTCCTAGATTGGTAGGATTGTGTGAAAATGATCATCCTACCAAAACAGTCCAAAGATACAGTGCAATTCTCATTGAACTTTCAATGTAATTCTTCACAGACATTTTTGAAACATTCTCCAACTTAATATGGAAACATATTTTAAAAAAGACCCAGGATAACCAAAACAATCCTGAAGAGTAATAAAAGAACTGTCAAAGGGATTGTCATTCCTGATCTCAAACTACACTGTAGAACTATAGCTATGGAAACAGCATGATAGTGGCATTAAAAATTAATTAATTTTAATTAATTAATTAATTAAAACTGGATATCACAATAGTCAGGAAATGGAAAGAACTTAGATGTCCATCAACTGATGAAAGGGCAATGAAACATAGTTCATTTGCACAGTGGAATATTATCCAGGAATTAAGAAAAATGAAATTATATGGGATGGCAAAATGGTTCAGCAGTTAAGAGCACTGACTTCTCTTTCAGAGGACCCAGACTGAGTTCTCAGCTTGTCTGGAGAACTCCTATATGGAGGCTAATAACTATCTATAACTTCAGTTCCAGGGGATTCAAACCCCTTCTTCTGACCTCCAAGAGCATTGCATGGAGTGGTGTACTTACATAGATGTAGGCATGCTCATACACATAAAATAAAAGTTTAGAAAAAAGAAATTTGCAGTTAAATGCATGGAACTGGAACCAATTTTCCTGAGTGATGTAACCCAGACCCCACAAGGCAAGAATCACATATTCTCTCTCATGATTAGATGCTAGCTTTGACTCTTTAGATATGCATGTTTCAACTGGAAATTAATGTTTGCAGAAATTCTGAGTGAAGAGCCTTTGATCATACTAGTGTCCTTGCTTTGCTTTCCTTCTTGTAGATGATGAATGAAGTGGGGTTTTTGTTGTTGTTTTTCGCTCTTATTGAGGCAGGGTTTCCCTATAGCCCCAGCTGGCCTGGAACTAGCTATGTAAACCAGGTTGGCCTTGAACTCACAGAAACCTGCCTGCCTCTGCTTACCAAGTGTAAAGATGTGCACCATGATGCCCGACTGGGATGAAATGTTTTGTGATCATCTCATTAAACATCAGTGTTTTATTCTTGTGTGTTAGATATGTGATATTCACATGTGTTTTTGGTTGACTTTCTCATCCCATTAACGTACACCCTCTTCCTGTCCTCTACTCTTTCCCCTGACTATTACATCATCAGATGATTTATCTCTTCAGTGATTAACACTGGTTGAATATTTGTTGTCACTGTATGTGAGACAGAAGACAGTAGAAAAGAATGCCATTTTCTTTTTTACCCTCAGTAAGTTTTGACCAAGGTTCTTCACTTTGAGCATAAATTTTGCAACATAAAAAACTGAACTCATGGGCTGGAGAGATAGTTCAGTGGTCAAGAGTACTGGCTGCTCTTGCAGAGGACCTAGTTCAATTCCCAGCACCCACATGGCGGGAAACAACAGTCAGTTACTCCAGATCCAGGGCAGTCAATGTCCTCATCTGACCTCTTTGGGCATTGCATGATACAGTGTACCAACATACATGAAGGAAATGTATTCATACACATAAAATAAAAACATAATATTTTAAAATCTGATCTAATTTCCAAATTAGGATTTTTTCCTAACTTATCAATTCTAGGTGGGTTTCAGTCATGCAATGTACTGTAAGACACTGTAAATTTCCTGTCTAAAAAGCCTGTGGCAAGCCAGGCATGGTGGCACATGCCTTTAATCCCAGCACTCGGGAGGCAAAGGCAGGTGGATCTCTGGGAGTTCAAGGCAAGCCTGGTCTACATAGTGAGTTCCAGGACAGCTGGGGTTACAGGGAGACCCTGTCTCAAAAAGACCAAAAAAATAAAAAATAAAAAAAGCCTGTGACATGACAGTGTTGCCAACACTTTTTATATCATGTTCCACACATACTCGGCTATAGAATTAATCAAAATCCACATGAACTTTTTCTATCAGTATATGCTATGAAAGATTTTAACAATAGCTTTCTGACACTTAGCCTCTGTCTCTGGATTTAAAGGTGACATTTTGCCCTGAATCTTCAAAGCTCTGTTGCTCCATAGACATTTGCAATTTTCAATGTGTCCAGCTATTTCGTGAGGTAAGGTCTTGAACTGTTAATTCCAAGCTCTTTATATTTTAGACCTGAAATCAGAATTTTAGCTTTATTTCCTAACACTAAAATAATTTGTAAATACTTCCATTTGATAACAATTAAATATTGCCTATTAGTAATGCAGTAAACTGTGGAGTTTTTTTTTAATGTTATGTATATATGTGTTTTGCCTGAATGTATGTAAGTGCACCATGTCATGTAAGGCCTGAGGGGTTCAAAAAAGAGCATTAGATCCCATGAGCCTGAAGTTAAGGACAGTTGTTAACCACCAAGCAGGTGCTAGGAACAGAATGCTAGTCTTCTGCAAGAACAGCCAGTACTCTGACTCACTCACTGAGCCATCTCTCCAGGATCCAAATTATCTTTTTCAATTTTCTTCTTTATTTACGTTTTTAACTGGAAGATATTTATTGTATAAAGTGAGGAGCTCCTTTGTGACATTTTCATATAT
>NW_008351640.1:431259-459266 GCF_000622305.1 Nannospalax galili | reverse complement strand
TATATATATATGCATGTATGTACGTGTCATGTAACTTATTTACATTCAACTGTCTTGTCTCCTGTCCTCCTCCCACTTCTTCTTTGCCTCTAGTCTAATTCTATTCTAAATGTGTGTGGGTGTACTTATCTATGCATATGCAAGAAAATATGATATGTTTTTCTTTCTGAGTCTGGCTTATTTGTGTTAACTTGATGATCTCCAGTTCCCTTTATATTTTTTTTGCAAATAAGCAAATGATACAATCTTGTTCTTACTTATTTTGTGATATATGTGTGTGTGCATCATATTTGCATTACCTTTTAGTTAGTATAAAAAGTAATGTGTTTCTTTATAAAATTTTCAAACATACATGCTACATTTCTTTATCCATTCATCTGATGATGAACTCTACAACCTTGCTTTCTTGAATAGTTCCACAATAAATGTGTGTGCCAGTAACTTCATTGTTTATTTGATTCTTTGAGATATCTAGGTTGTGTGGTACCTGTATTGTTAGGTTTTATTTTTTGAAGAATCATCATAATAATTTCTGTAGTGGCTATACTGCTTCACATTACCATACATGGTTAGGAGGATTTCTTTTTCCAGCATCATTCCCAGCCCCTATTGTTTGTTTACTAATTATAATTATAACCATTCTGGCTAGGGAAGCTGAAATATCAATGTACCTTTGGTTTCATTGAACAAGTTATTTATAATTCTTGAGATATATCTAGAGTATTTTTCCTGCACATTACTCCCCCCCATAAGATTCTGAATTTACTGAATTCACACTGTTACTCCCTAAAATGAACTACATAGTCATCCTCAGGCTGACACTCACAAATTTAATCAATAGAAAATGAATATTCTTTTTTGCACCTCTTGGCCTAGAGCACACTATGTAGAACAGGTTGGCCTTGAATTCATAGAGATCCACCTGCCTCTGCCTCCTGAGTGCTGGGATTAAAAGTGTGTGCCTCCATGCCCAGTTGTGAATATTCTTATGAAAAAGAGTGAGTCTATATTGAACCTGTGCAATTTTTTAGTATATATATTTTCTAAGCATGATACAGTAACTGTGTTCCGATCATTTATATCACATTAGGTATTACATTCAACAAAGTGTTCGGGAGGGTATTCAGTTTATATAAAAACACTATACCATTTTTCATAGGAGGTTGAAGACTCATCATTTTTGGTATAGTCCTTTGACATAAGGATTCTGGAATTGATTCTCAGTGTATTCATGGAGACAGAGGACAGCTGTAGTCTGGTTTTTTTTTTTTTGTTGATGTCATTTGTTTGGTTGGTTGGTTAGTTTTTTGTTGTTATGTTTGTTGTTTTTATTGTTGTTGCTGCTGCTTTACTTCGAAATAGGGTCTCTCTGTAGCCCCAGCTGATCTGGAATTCACTATGTAGTCCAGGCTGGCCTCCATATCAGAGATCCACCTGTCTCTGCCTCCTGAGTGCTGGGATTGAATGTGCACTCCACCACATTGGCCAACTGTTGTACTCTTCTTGGCTGTTTTTCTGTCTTACTCCTCTACATTCCCTACATTAGAAAGCCCTTTTTTATTTCAGTGTTCTTTTCTATATTTCAATTCAATTATTATTTCATTATGGACCCTTTTAATATTAGCTATTGAAATCTTTGGTACAATTTCAGTTTAATATATCTTTATGATTTATACAGATTTATGGTGTGCATCCATTTCTTTGTGCTCTTTTAACAGTTGACAATGTCCTTGTCTGCTATTTGTTCAATCTGTGCATATTATGTTAATTTGATTTCTAGTAAATGAATCCTTATCCTTTTTAATTGTAAGTACAAGTTTGATGTTTATTGCATTTTTACTAAGTGTTAGATGCTGTGCATGGTATGCCACAAGGAGACCTAAATATATTATCTTTTGGGGAAGGATTTCTCATTTGGGCAGAAAGATAAAGTATTAAATGCAAATTCTCCTTGATGTTCTGAAACATGGCTTCATGGCACTTTAGACAAAAGTAATTCTGATATTATCATTATTCTTCATAATATTCACAATAAGGCTTTCAGGGGCTCATCAAATGATATGCCAAACTGCCTCCAAATGGATGGCAGTTTCCTCAGAAACATAAAGGCTGATTTGGCTTTCCTTCAGGTTTGTAAGATCCACCTATATATACATTGTCAGATTTATGTTGACTGACAATAGGTCATGAGTTCCTCATAAACAAGGTGCATTATCTTAAGCAGGTTCAAGTGATGCTAGCAGAATGCCTGAAAGAATCACAGAAGATTTGCTGAGTTTTCCAAATCAGTCTCTTACCATTAAGTCATACTTTTTTTTTTCAATTGTGCTTTCCATTTTAATATAACTTAAACATAAAAATACACATTTTTCCAAAGGTTGGTTATTTTCCTTTTGGAATGGTCAAATGTCAACAAAAACTTTGCTCCCTTAATCACCTATGGACTGAAGCTAAAGGCTTGAGTTAGAGTACTCCGCCACAAATCTATGTCCCTAGCCTATATCTTGCATAACCAAATTTCTTGCTTTCCTCTTGTTATTCTGTATTTGTTATGGGAGTGTTGGCTATGACGCTTGTGATTCTTAAACATAGATAACATCTGTGGATCCCTACATATCAGTATATTTTTGGTATCCATTTTAAATGATCATAGGAATAGCTCTGTTCCATTTGGGGTGCTGCATGTCTGTAGTTTCCAAGCCATAATGAGCTCTACACCCCATGCTCTCTACTTAGTTTGCAGGGCCTCCCCTGTCGTGTGAGCAGAGCCCTTTGATGTGCACAGCACACATGGAATCACATTTCTGTTTTAATTATGGCACCATCTCTGACAACAGTCATCTCATATTAGTTTTATATTTTTTCAGGAAAATAAGTACATTTCTCCTTGTTCCATGATAGTAGGAAACAGAATTTACGTGCCACCGGCTCACCTTGTGACTGCTGCCATAAAATATATTTTGCTTATGCAGTCCATTAAATTTTCCCTCAAGGTTTTAACATTTTGTGTTATTTTAAAAGGAATTTTTATGCTCCAAAAAGGGATAGGAAAAAGCAAATTCTTATTTAGCAGAACAATATCCTTCTGGTCCTTCTTACGTTTGGTTTTGTTTTCTTTATTGAATTTGTTTTCAGCTCAGTAAGGTAAAATATGATACAAAATATAATGAATGTGGAATTTCCCTAATATTGCAAGATGTTTGAATAGGAGATATATTTTTTTTAGAAAATTGCAAACTCCAATTACATTTTCTTTTTAAATTATTTTTCTTTGGACATTTCATAAATGACTACATTGTACTGACATAATTTCACCCCTTCCTCTCCACACTCCAGATACTCCTGTGTCTCCCCTGTTTCAAATTCATGACTCCTTCTATCATATATATATATATCTCCAATTAGTTTTTTCCACATGTATATGAATATGGTATATGGGGTCATCTACTGGGTCATGGTCAACCTATGAGAAGCCACATCCCAAAGAAGAGTGACTCTCTCTCCCTCAGAAGCCATCAACTATCAGACTGTTCTGCCAAGGGTAGAATATTAGGGACTCCTTCCCTAACAAAACTAGAATTTGATTGCCTTATCTTGTGCAAATAAACACAGTTGCTATGATGGATGTATATCATTCATCTTGATTTCCAGAAGTCAGCATTTCAGAGAGCTCCTTCCACCCACCAGCCCTTATATTCTTTTCACTCTCTAAGCCTTGGATATCGAGGTGAAGTGAGAATGATATAAATTAATCATTCACAGCTGATCACTCATAGTTACTTATAGTAAGCACTTTGACCCAATCTGGCACTGCATTAACCACCACCCTGTGCAAAGAGAAAGTTCTCTGGTCAACTTTGAGAGCAACATGAATCTATAGATATACACATAAATGTTTAGAAGGAAGTTGGAAAGCATGTCCCTTTAGCAAAATAACAGCCTTAGGCTTCCCCCTATCACCTAGCTCTCTGGTCACGGGCTTTTCACCAGGATTACAGTACTAGGTATGAAATTCTTCCTGTGGTGCTGACCTCATATCCAATCCAAAAGTGCTTGCATACCCTCATGATTATGACATTATTGAACAAGTGGCACATCTTGCTTGGCAGATCAGAATTGTAGCATCCAAGGTCCAGTGCTCAGTGACACCACTGATGTTTTTTCCTCCCCCAGGAGTCTACATTGTACTTTCTAGTTCTGTTTAAGCTACTTCTCAGGGAGAGAGTTTCCTGGTGAGTTAGAGATTGATTTCTCTCTTGTGTATGACACATGGAACAGCATATGGCCTTTGGGATGCTATCAATAAATGTTTCATGACCATCATCAGATTATCTTCACTGGCCTAGAAAGACTTTTATAAAACCCATCTGCATGTAAACTGTCTTCAGCCCAAATCAGCACTATAATATCACATTCCCACTGCCCTTTGTTCCTATGGAAAGGAATGCACATGTGCAAAGACTGGATTCACTCCCAGCAATCGCCATTGCTTTTGACTGGAAAAATATTTTTGCATATCATCCTTTCTAATGTTCATTTTATAAAGATTTGTAAATCTTTGTTGAATGAAAATATTTTCTGGAAAAAATTTCTAGATGCCATATAAATTGTCTTCATTTACACAAAATTATTGTTACAGTAGTCTTTTTGTTCCATTAATTGTATTAAAAAATAGATTTGCACCAATTCTATTAAAAAGATATTGATTTATCTCTGTCTTGCAACCAAAGTGAATGGTATCTGCAGCAATCAGTTTTTACCATCTATTTATGTTGAGCAGCCATAACTGGATGTTTGAGGGACCTCTGGGGTCTCTGTGACCATAGGGAGGAGTTTTGTGCCTGTCCCTGAGGTGTTTTATTAATAATCCATGCCTTCTAGGAGCAACGCTGTCTTCCGTGAAGTGTACTTCTATTAAAACCTCTTTGTATTCGTATTATATTTTTAACTAGTTTACAACTAGTGGGTTCCATAAAGCTTACCTAACCCATCCCCCACCTTGTTGTCCCCCAAATAACCCTACCTCCACAAAATCCTGAATGATAAATATAAGTGAAATTATAAACTTTGCATGTAATTGACTGAACTAGAAAAATATATTAAGAAAGACAAATACTGCATGCTTCCTCTTATACTTAGATTATGGCTTCTAAATGCTCAATATGTGTAAAATGTAGGAAAGTATAGATAGAAGTAAGGAAACTAGAACTGGGCCCATGAGATGGGGAGAAGTGGCTTTAAGGAAGTGGAGTAGGGAGGGGCCAGAGTGCAAAACAGGAAAGTGTAGGGGAGTTACTGTGGCTGAACTGCACAGAACAGAAAGGGAAATAGGTAGATTGGGAATGAAGTGGACGGATTGCCTCTGAACTCAATGTGTAAATTTCATGTGATTATTTCTTAAAAGCTGTATTTACATAACATTACACTGTATTTGAATTATAAATAAATGATCAAGAAGAAAAGTGATTCAAAAGAGGAAGATGATCTAAATAAAATAAAATAAAATAAAATATCCTGGATTCCACATTTATCCCCAATTCTGATCATTTATAGCATGAGGATAAGACTATTTTAAGAAGGCTAACATTGGTATAAGTAACATTATCAGACAAGCTGACAGAAATGGTGTTCACGCAGCTCACTGGACTATGTAGTACTTTTATCAAAAGTTGGTAAGATCATTGCCATGAATCTTTGAAGTTTTCCCTTATTGTTGTCCTATAATCACCTACTGTTGAATTGTTTTACCCTTTCCACATTTAAGCCTTGTCTTGGATTAAGCTGCCTATATACTAACGTGAAAGAAAAACTTTCAAAAAAATAATTTCATTGAGTTTTTGTGCATTTCACACAACAGAGTTTAATCATATTTAGATCCCCTCCCTCCATAACCAACCCCCCAGATTTCATGCATTTTGTCATATATGTTAAGGCGTATCAAGTCAAGAGTTTGTACCTAGATGTTTCTCCATGTAAGTTTATCCACTGGAGTATAGCCAACCTGTTTAGAGTCTCTTCCCTACAGATTTACTCTCCCTCACAGCAATGATCATTTGCTGATAGTTCCTCTGTTAGGGTTGGGGTCTGCTGCCCATTTCCCCAGGTCTATGGTGGACTTTTGTCTGACTGAGACAACCTGCGGTCTTGGGCAGGCTGTGTAATTGTCACAAGTTTATATGAGCAAGTAACCTGAGGCCTGAAAGCCTCTGTTTACATATATTCATGCACCAACCCCAGCTCTTATGATCTTTCTGTCCCCTCTTCCACAATGGTCTCTAAGTCATCCACGCATGAGATTTAATACAGGAATCCTATCCAGGGACATGCACTCCACAGTCTCTTATTTTCTAAACCTTGGCCAGTTGCGGCCTTCTGTATGCATCATACTCTGTTGTATGTTGAAGTGTCACTGGTGAGAGTTGAGGGATGAATTAGCATTCTCTCTACCTTCTGTTCCACTATCTCCAATGAACCTTAGGGAGAGAGGTTCCACCGTAGATGTGTCACTTAGGGCCAGGTGGGGGTAGGGACAACCTGTGGAGATGTCTAAAAACTAGGCTGGAGGATTGAGCTAATCTGGGTTATGAAGCTAGTCCAGAGATGTGAGACAGAACAGCTGGAGCAGGCCTCTGCCCAAGCCTAGAAGCAAACCATTTTTTTTTTACATATATAGGAGGAAAAGAATGTCTCATTTCTGCTTAATTTCAAATTCAAATTACCTTTATATTCTTTTAGGCTGCATTTCAAATTGGATTCATGATCTCAACATAAAAAGACAACTCATGATTTTTATTCCAGTTATAGAGGAAATCCCTATAATAAAATCATGTTTAATATTTAAATGAATTCAGCCGTTAACTCTTGGACAGCATCTCCTAATGTGGTAAGAGGCCATTTTCAGTACTGCTTTTGTTTCTGCTTATCTAGAAATGAGAATCCTCTTTCGTTGGGGACCACCTTACATTATTTGCCTTCCAAAACAAAGACAGATCAGTAAGTTGGAGTATCAATCATCTATCTGTCTATCATCTATCTATCATCATATGTCTATCATCTATCTGTCATCTATCTGTCATCTATCAACCATCTATCTCTCTACCATCTCTCTTTCTATATCTATTTGTCATCAATCTATCTTTATCTATCATCTATCATCTATCTCTATCTCTCATCTATGTATCGGTCTATCTTATCTATCTGTCATCTATCATCTATATCTATTGTCTATCATCTCTCATGTACATACCTATCTTTCCTCTTTGGCAAATTTGTCCAGATATTAGGAACATTAACTTCATACCTCCAACTTGGCTAAGTCAGTTTTCTTTATGGGCATGAAGCTAGATATGTTAACCAGGCTCCAGTAGATGAACTCATACAGAAGGACATTTGGGGATTAAAAACTTGACTCTATAGGCTTTAATATATATGGCAGAGTTCATGAAATCCAGTGAGGGAGGGGTATAACAAGAGGGGTGCTGATGGGAGGGGGTCTAAATATGTTAAAAACATGTTGCTTGAAATTTGCAAATGTTCAACTAAAAAAAAAAGAAAAAAAAAGCATGGTAAATGATCGGGGGTCCAGGGACTGATCCAGGGGTTAAGAGCATTGGCTCCTCTTGCAGAGGGCCCAGATTTGAGTCTCATTACCAACATGGCAGCTACTACCATATGTATATCCAATTCTGGGGACTCCAACACTGTTTTCTGACTTCCACAGGCATTGAACAACACGGGTGCACTTACATTCAAGCATGGAGGCGATGCACTCATAAACACATAAAATAAAAAGTAAACTAATATAAAAAAAGATTAGGGTTTTGAAGTCCATTGTTAGAAAGACAAGCCATTCTGGAATAGTAAATAGATACTGGAATTGCTTGAAATTGAATGTTTCATAATATTCATTAGTTTACAGTATATTATTTCTATGTAACATTTACACAGATAAGGTTGATAATTTTCAGCAGGCAAATTATACTATTTTGTTTATTACATGAATTGAAATTATAAATTGTTTTATAATACTGCAATTTTACAAATATTAGTTTTCTTATAGATATTCTTTCTATTAATCTCTCTCTCTTTCTCTCTCTCTCTTTCCAATGATCATGATTAACATATTCTCCTACATGATAGGAAAATACTGTCATTGACTTATTTTCCTAGTTCTTAATTTGTGATTGTCATTGTTGGACACATCTTTGACACAGAGTACAAAACCCAGGGCCTTCTACAAGTTAAGCAAGCACGCTACCAATGAGCTACAACTTCAGTCTCTGCTATTTGTAAAACTACTCAAGAATTAAGAATAATTATAATGAACAATTCCATATGATCTTACATTCTATGTGGACCTTCTTCTGAAATATTCTCTGAGACTTGAGGAGAAGTATGTGATATAGATATCTCACATAGGGATAAGCACTCAACAGACATTTGTTTTCAGCACTTTTTCCCATATGCATCTCTACATTAACCATTGCCCACTGTCAACAGAAGCATCTCTGAACAAGGAGGAAAACTCAAAGCTGTGCACTTTCATAGCATATAAAGTCATTTTTTGCCTGTTTGTTCCTAATTATAGTGAAGAAAATAATTTATATATTTTTCCAAGTAAAGTGTCATTTTACTCATATTAATTTAAAATTATCTTTACTTAATTTAATATTTTTATTGACTCACAATTCCATACAGTGCATATTGATCATATTCAGATGTCCTTCTCTGTCTCCATCTCCACGTTACTTCCTACTTCATGTGTTGTATCATTTTTAAGGTCTACCAAGTCAAATCTGTGTTCCCCAAATGCTTTCAGGTGTAGGTCCATTCTCTGGAGCATGGGCAAATTATGTAGCATCACACCCTTAAAGAAAACTGATTCTACTTTTTGTAACCACTGTCAATGTCAGTAGATCCTTTTTTTTTTTTTTTTTTTTTTTGAGTCATGGCCTCCCTGTAGTCTCAGATGGCCTGGGACTCATTATATAGACCAGGCTGGCCTCGAACTCACATAGATCTGCCTGCCTCTGCCTCTCTGATGCTGGGACTAAAGGGTTTTACCACCAAGTCTGGCTGGGCTGATGCTTCTTGACAACCATCCTCTTCCCTGCTGTGACTCTTTCTGGCGTGAGCTCATAGCATATCTTGTGCATGGTACCACAAACTCTGTGAGCTGAGCACTCTTCAGTCTCTTATTCTCTACACATTTACAACTTCTGGGTCTCTGTATTAATCACCATCTACTGCTCAAGGAAGCTTCTCTGGTGAGAGTTCAAAGATGCATTAATCTATGTGTATAGCATTAAGCCATTAGAGTTAATTCAATATTCTGTATATTTAGCAGAATAACAGTCCTAGGTTCTCCCTATGATTTGTGACCTGTCTATTCACAGGTTCATGGATTTGGTTATAGTGTCCAACATGAAATCTATCTTTTTAAAATATTTTATTTATTATTTTTATTTTGTGAATGAAAGCATTGCCTGCATGTATGTGAGTGCACCCATGTCATGGAATGCTGTGGAGGTCAGAAGAGGGCTTCAGATTCCCCTGGAATTGTTAAGGACAGTTTGTAGCCACCATGTGGGTGCTGGGTATCGAACCCAGGTTCTCTACAAGAGCAGTCAGTGCTCTTAACTGCTGAGTCATCTCTCCAGTCCCAAAATCTATCTTTTGAAGTGGGCTTTAAATCTAATCAGGAAGTAACTGGATTTAACATTCATGCCATTTTTTTTTTTTTTTTTGCCTCAGTGGGGATGCACTAGGAATTACAGGCACAGGAAAGCACTTTCTAAACATGACTTTGATAGTGCAGACATCAAGACCAACAATAGACAAAGGAAATGTGGTTTCATGGCACTTAAAAGCTTTTGTACAAAAATGACGCCATCATTTGAGTAAGGAGACAGACTATAGAATGTATAAAAATTGTTACCAGCTATACATATGACAGAAGATTAGTGTCTAGCTTATTTAAAACAATGAAAAACAAACACTAGAAGAAAAAAACTCAATTAAAAGTTGCAGCAAGATTTTAAATAAAAAGTTCTCAAAAATAAAGCAAAAATATGTTTTTTGAAGGTTCAACAGTGTTAGCCATCAGGGTATTAATATTAAAACTAATTTGAGATTCATCTTACACCATTCAGAAGGGGTAAGGTCTAAAAATCAAACAACGACAAATGCTGGCGCAGTGTGGGAACACATATTCACTGCTGGTAGAAGTGCAGCCCATGTGGCCACTATGGAAATCAGTGTGCAGATCTTCACAAAGCTGGAATTAGGTCTACCACGTGGTCTAGCCATATACTCTTGGGTATATACCCAAAGGACAGTAAGTCCTGCTACAGAGATTCCCATTCATACACGTTCGTTGCTGCCCTATTCACAGTAGACAAGAAATAGAAACAACCTAGATGTTCATCAACTCATGAATATAATGAAAATATGGTACATTTACACAATACAATGCTATTCATCTGTTAAAACAAATTTATGAAATTTGTATGTAAATAGATGAAATGGGAACCATTCTGAGTGAGGTAAGCCACACATAGAAAAACTAATGCATGTTTTTTCAAATAAGTGGATACCAATTTTGAATCTTTGGATATACAAGCTTCCACTGAAAAAAAATCCATAGAGGTTAGAAAATTAAAAATGGTTATGGTGGCATTCATGAAAGAAATATAGAATACACTGATAGAAAAGGAAAAGAGGAATAAAAGATCAGTAATATAAATGGTTTGGGAAATGGCAAGGTAAGGTAGAGACAGGTGTAGGTAGACTAATAACACTAAAGGTCTTTGGCAATGAGTCATATGAGAGTCTACTATAGAAACTTCTCAAATATAAATACATAAAATATAAAAAGTATTTAAATGTAGTTACCCTATAATGGGAGTTCAATTGTAAATTCCATAGGTTAGCAAATAGGTAGGCTGACTAGCCCCCAGTGGATGAACTTACACTGGGGAACATCTGTGACACTGACTTGATGTAATGGGCCTTAATACAGATGACAGAGTATATGGGTTCCAGTGGGGGGCGGCTGTGGGAGGGTGCTGGTGGGGACAGGGATATAAAGATGATTAAGATTGTTTGAGATATTCTGTATAAAATACACAAAAATTTAATAAAAACAATTTTTTTTAAAAAAAGGGGACAAAAAAATCAATGGCAGGAATGGATTTTTTTTTTTTGAGGTGCTGATCAGATGCTTCCCCTAGATAAATAGTTACCCCTATTACAAACTATTATATGGCTATTGCTGTTGCTCTTGAGAGCAATACCCACCAAAATTTGATGGAGAAGACACTACATTCATGGGTCATAAAATAAAAGTGGATAAAGCAAGCTGGTACTGAAACTCAGTTTCACGTCAACTGGCTAGCTTTCACAGTGCTGGAAGGGCTGTGCATGCTACCTGAAGAGAAAAGTAACCATCAGCTTTTCCCATCTGTGAATCCTGACAGCTAGACTAATAACCAGCGTGTCAATATATCTTTATCTTCACATATCAAGTATTTTTTTAGAAGAAGCATTTCATTACAGCTTTAACATACTTAATAACAATTTCCAGAGCAAAGATACAGCTCTTTCAAAAGTGGCTATAAAAATTTTAGGTTCACAGTTGAATTAATACAATTATACAATATTGAACTCAGTATAAACCCTGTAAGACATAAAATTAAATGAGCTTTAACTCTTAAAAAAGATCTCCATTTCAAAGTATAGTGTTTCTTACAGAAAGACTCATTTTTGCTAATAACACTTAGATCTTGGTGCATGCATTTCTAATCTGTATGTAGCTACCATTTTCTCATGCCAGTTTTGTGAGTATTCTAGTAGAGATTACTCTGATCCTATGGATTTAACATGTCCATGAATGTTCATACTTATCAGTCAATAATTCTTAAGTATTCTTTACCAGAGTGTCTCTTGACTACTCTGTCTAGATAAGACATTAAGTGGCACAACATTGTCCCACATGTCAAAGACCACTTTAATTTTTTTTCAGTCTATATTAACAAAATCATCTTGAATAATTCACGTCTTTGAGTTCACAAACTTTCATTCTTCATCTCCTAGTGTCTTAAGGTTATCTGTTTGAATTTTTATTTCAAATAATACTTTGTCCAGAGGTAGTATATTTCACATGTAAACTTTAGGGTTCTTAGTATTGTCCCCACATTTTCTACTTTGTGATAAATCTGACTTCTCCATCCCATTAAATACATATCCTAATACCTGTCCTTTTCTTATTATCTGGGCAGAATGTGGATTTTTTTGTTTAAAAGAAGCAATTTAAATGTATAACTCAATAAATCTCTTCCAATTTTAACTTCATGAATAATTTTATTTCCAGTACTGTTTTCCTTTGTTTGCATTCAAGTACCTATTAATGTTTGTTAGGGTTTTGGATTCTTTTTCAAATTTTGTATTGTTATAGGCTGGAGGGTGAATTTCAAATATGGGTCTTATGGAAGTTACAGTTTCAGAGACCATGGTCTTCACTTTCTTCACACTATTGACTACTGATTTCTTGCTTTTGATTAATACAGATATATTTTGTTTGAACTTATCTACGTACAGTCTGCTCAAAATATAGACCATAGCCCTAGAAGGAAAATATAATCACCTAAATTTATCTTCCAACTTGATGGGCACAGATGCCCACATTAACCAATACTTCTATGTGTGTTTATGAATGTGTTTCTGAGTAAAATTAACTTTATAGTAAATGGCTGAAATACAATGCATTGAAGTTCTATAGGTGTGCACCCTGAAATATTTGAGGATCAAAAACATGATAAAAGATAAAGCATTCCTCCTTCTGCCTGTTTACATAACTTGCGACATTGATTTCTCCCTAATCTTGGACTTAGACTTGGATCATCACTAATCTGGTTTCAGAAATGCCAGACCCGGTTTGGAGTTTATAACACTGTCCCTTATAGGACTCCATCTTCCAAGTATTAGAATGTGGGACTTTCCACATTGTCTGTAATGGTATGAGCCAACTTCATGTGATAAATATTAATTTTCTCCCCTCATTGTATATGTATTCTATTAATATTGGTTCTGTAGAAGACCATAAATAATGCAGTGAAATACTTGACAGCAGTTATAAACATGTAGAGACCTATGAATATGTATTGATTCATTTAATAAATTGTTTTCTAGAAAATGCTGCTGAGTTCCAAAACCAGCTAAATGCCAGTTTCACTACGTCCTCATTGCACTAACCATTACATTTGTATTACATTTTCTAGGTATTGTGTATTGAATTATCATTTAAGGTAGAATTGGTTAAATGTATATTTTTATTTATGTAATTATTGGTAAGTTAATATCACAGTAGCTTATGTTTTCTATGGATTGTCCTGGGAATAAGAGTTTCTAAGGAATTACATATATTTTCTTCAGATAAGTCAAATTGTTTTCATCTTGTCGCAAGTATAACTTTCCATAATTAACCCATCTGACATCATCTCAGCTTGGGGTTTTTGGACCCATTTCTTGAGAAAACACTCCACAACTATAACCTGACAGCTGCCACTAGGTCAGATGATTGGAATAAGAACAGTGACAGATAATGAAGCAAGGCCCAAACTGCTAGGATAATTACTTGTATTTCCACAGCTGGTTAAACACAGGGAAATGAAATCCATGTATTTCATAGAGTGTACAAAAAAGAAGACACAATGTGACACTTTCCATTATCATATTGGGTTGGGTCTGCAAAGGACAATTACTTTTCTCATGAATTAGACATCCCATTTAGTGAGATGACAGTGGCCTGAAGATTGCCTTAGACTGGAGAATGTTGGTCAGGGAAATAAATGTGGTTCTAGATGAGGAAAGCTGATATAATATTAAAGCAACACTTTATCTTTAGTGCTATTAACAATAAGCCATCAGTATGTAATTCAAAAACCAAATATTTAATGAAAACCCATGTGTCAGTTCTAATCATGGGGTTTATACATATATGACTTCTGTTAGTATTATTAACATTATCTATGTCTAGGAAAAAAACAACTGATACCCTACAATATACCATCCCTTAACATACTCATATGGATATGTAAACTCCAGATACCATCTTCAAGTCTTTAAGTTAGAGACCCATAGCAGCTTTAGCATGAATAAGAACATAGAGCTAGAAATGTCCTTGTATATTGGACATTATTCCTTATTTTAACATGTGAATAGTCTTTACATGTTTCAATTCATGTGATGGAGCATAGATGTACAAAGTGATATACACATAAATGTGTACACACACAAATATGCTTGAGGAACTAAGGTATCCACCACCAGAAGTTCATGGGGTTCCAATATAATATTATTAATCAGTGGAGCTCTTAAAAGTTGAAAAATTCATGAGAGTTCCTTCCTTATGAATAGATTAGAGTCATTTATACTGGATTTCTCATAGGGTTCTGCCTTGCTTGTTTTTCTATCTGCCAGAATGTGAGGACCCAGGATGAACCCCTCAGGAAACTTACTGCAACTTGCTCTTGCAATCCCCAACCCCTCAGACCTTGAGATACAAATTTTAGCTCCTTATAGTTTACCAAGCCAAACTACTCTTAGATATATGAATCTATTTTTCAACTATTAATATCTAAGATTCTAATATTTTTGAATAGATTATGTCCTCATTTTTACTACTTCATAATCATATCTCTTCATTTTCTATGATTCTAGCTTAGTATTGTCAACCTCTTAAAGGGAACAAGCTTCAGCTAACAAACTACTGTTTTCTACAATTCTTTCTGTTTAACCAGAGACACATAATTTTGCAACTAAGATAAGACGCTGTCTTTTCTTCTGCACTTCTGCCTTTAATACCTCTGTTCATCTGAGCTTAAATATTAATATAACAAATTTTTTGTTTCTTTTATCATTCTTCTCCCTATTTCTCTGGCAGCTATTTTTAAGTTTTTAAATATTCATTAGTTGTTACTTTTGTTATTTTGCTCTTCCTTCCTCATTGGGTACAGGGTAGTAATGCAATGCAAATGAAATAATTAAATGAGGTAGCTGACATATATATATCTTTGAATATTTTCTTGAAAATCAGATTATTAATATTTAAAAGTGTTACTCATCTTCTCTTTCACCTCTATACTTGAGAATATTTCTTGGTATGCTTCTTCACTGGATACATCTAAAATCATTCATAAGCTGAAAGTCTTGTAACTTGAAAATGTATGTAATTGCATAAACAGGAACACATCCCAGTTTAGCAATGTAAGCAACATTGCTTCCTTTCTTAATTATGTGACTGATGGAGCTGTGGAACCAGAGAGAGTATTACACTAAATATAACTGACTAAGAAATGGTTCAAATTCAAAGTGTGGTTTCCACTGAACATTTATCATCAGATTTTTTTAGCATTGTAAAGTTGAAAAGAGAAGCTGTTAGTTCATTGTAAGTCTGAAGCTATTAGTAGTTCTTTTTTCTTTTATGATTAAAACATCTTTTATTTTCATTTTGTGTTATGCTATGATAGATATCATACCTGACTGGTCAAGGCTAACTGTTAATCTAACACCTCCCAAAGCTCATACTGTGTGTTTCTTAGCAATGTGATATAACCTGGCCTGACAATCTTCACGTTTTGCCTAAGATTAGCACATTTTAAAAAAGAATTTAAAAGTAATGGTTGCCTTGTAGTCTAGACTACCTCAGGACAGATGCAGCCAGCATAGAATTTGATAGAAAGCTTGCACTTACAAGAATAGTTTAACCAGCCTGTGTGACATAAACACTTGGAAAATGACTTGGACTAAATTAGGGAGAACTTCAGAGTTCTCACGATGGAACTCTGAAGATGACCATAAAATGGAGATCTTCCCAGAAACACAGTCATCTGAGTCTGACCTATTTGACACAGGCCGTCCATCTGTCCACACTGTTCATCTTCTCAGAGCATTGCCAGGAGAAATTCTTCAACACAAGATATTGACTAGGATTTGTCTTTCTTAG
Source organism: Nannospalax galili (assembly GCF_000622305.1). NCBI lineage: Eukaryota > Metazoa > Chordata > Mammalia > Rodentia > Spalacidae > Nannospalax > Nannospalax galili. The sequence goes on along the minus strand of NW_008351640.1, from coordinate 443,263 downwards.
ATGGAGATCTAAAAGCATTGATCTCATAGAACCCGGGATAGGAGGAATAGGAAAAAGGGTGGTAATGGATCAGTGCTCTTTCCTTTAAATCAGAGCAGCTTTTGAGGATTGTTGAACATTATGGTGATAGTAGATGACAGTAATGAACTGTGTAGTTACCGTAACTATAAAAGATTTTGGAAAACTAGCCTATAAAGGTGATAACCATTTGAAGAATGAAATATGTTTAACCTGATTTAAACAATGTGCAATGTATGAAAACATTGTTTGGAATTTGACATGGGTGATTCATACCCTTAATCTCAGCACTTGAGAGCTGAAGACAAGAGGGTCAAAATTTTAAGGCTTTGTCACTAAACAAAGGCATTTTGGATACTGTATCTAAAGAAAGCAAAAATAAAACAACAACCAAAAATTCATGCCACTATATATGCCTGATGCTCATTATTTGAATTGTATTCACTGGGACTGTGAATAACATATGTTTATGTTCCCCAATCAGATGATGAATGACATTCTTATTCTATCTAGGTGTTTTTTTAACTTATTTAGTCAAGAAATAATTGTTTGCTTTTGTTTAGTTTTCTGTTTTTGATTAATGAATAAACACTGTGACTAGTTTTAATTCTCATTGTTTTTTATTGAGTCTTCAGCTGTTTATATGTTACCTTTTAAGGTTTACATGCATAGGCTTCATATTGATTTTGTCATTGAATATTTTTATATTTTTATTTCTGCCAATTATTTATCTTAATCCATACTGTATAAATAACTATTGTTTGCATAATTGAAACCATCATTTGAGTGTGCCAATTTTATTTCCCTTTGCCTTACTGAATGTCTCTATTGTTATGCTTTTTATCATTCATTTTTTTCATCCCTGAATGTCTTCAGTGATTCTCTTCTAACTTACGTGTGAAATCTCATCAGCCTACATCAAGGCAAACATCAACACAAAGAAAATGGTGATGGGGAATATTATTCCATCTTTTCTAAATCCATGAAAATGTACTTTAACCTGGTGTTGCCTTTCATAGATTAAATATATCCATCTTCATTTAGGTTGGTATATAGCAGTTAATGTTTTCACACATAAGGAACCAGATGATTAGCTGTCTCAGGAGAACAGTCAAATGGGCCATATATTTAGCTCAGTAATTTTAGATGGATAGGAAGACATTCCATTGCACACGTATTTTCCCTTAGTGGGTGAGTCATAAAGGATTGAGGGTGTATACATTATACTTTTCCTCTTCATTAATAGTTAAATTTATTAAGTAGGAAAACACAAACTTCAGTGTGAAAATTCCGATTCTGATTTGTCTGGAGAGGTTAGAGTGGTCATAGGACTTTTCTGAGTTCATTTTCCCATTCCTTAAAACTGTGGTCTGAGAATATTCATCAGCAATGGGTTGGTAAGACTGGCCTAACACCTGCCACATACAGAACGCTTCTGTACAAATTTTCTATTTAATTATACAAAGCAAATTTAAGGAACAAATAAAAGTAAAACAAACATTTTAGATGGATTCCTTTACTTGAATTTCTTTAATATTATTCAAGATTAGCAAACAGTGGTCTCCCAAAGGCATGAAAAAGGATGGGCATCTCTTCAATCTTCTGAATTTTCCTTTTTTAACGACAACAGCAACAACAAAAAAAATGTAGCTTAGTATCCCATAGTCATACATGTACATATTCAGTTTCTCTGGAAGTACAGGAATTTTCTTTGCTAGTACTTTTTACTTATTAAAGTACACAAAATAGATGATGTTGGGAAAGAAGAGAAGGTGATCTTGTTGACAATATAAAACTCATTTGTAGCATCTGGAAAGCCAAGTCTGTGGTGCTTAGGAACGGCGAGAAGAAAAAACAGTAGTGATAATGCACAGGACTCCCATGCCCCCTTCACTTCTCAGAAAACCATTGCATGTTGACTTGGAAAGTCAAAGAAAGTATATAGCTGGCCCTTACCACTCTCAGAGACAAAACATTAATATGGCTTGACTTATAAGCCAAGGAAAAGCTGTATCAAAAAGAATCTGAAAAACACTCTTTTGAATGGGTATACGTCTGAAACAAGTTGTGTCTGAAAGGAAGAAGGATATTATAAATGTCGACCTGGCCAGCTCTAAAGAAAGAGAATAAAACTCATTTATTTCAATGGCCTGAAGTCAGATAAATTTGAAGCAGGAGATATAAACTGCTGGGATTATTGTTTATCTGACATGAATCATAAGAGGAAAATATTATATGTTACATTTTCACACAAAAGACACTGTATTTGTCAAGTAACAACAGACTTTGGTATAGTCATAGGGGTTTAAACAAGATTCAAAGAAACATGAATGGGCCTGAAGAGGTGGCTCCGTGGCACCAAGGACTTGCTGTACAAACACGGAGATCTTACCTCAAATCTCCAGTTCTTTCCTAAAAAGACAAACGTGGCTTCCCATGCCTGAAATCCTAGCACTGGGGCATTCGCAACTTGATGCCTACTGTTGCTTATTTTTACCAAAATCCAGTTGAGCTCCAGATTCACTCAGAGGCCTTGTCTCAAGGGAATAAGGTAGGAAATAAGAGAGAGAAAAACCTGAAGTCTTCCGATAGCATTGACCTGCATGGGCACATGCAGCGCACACAAACTCACAGACACAAACACACACACATATGCATGCATATGCGTAAACATGACTGTACTCTGTGAGATTAAATTAAATTCCATTTCTGAAAATGATCTCCTTTTTAAGCCATTCAGGTGATTTGCTTTTCACTGAGCGACGAAAATAGATTAAATTAGCAGTTATAAAACTCATGGTTACCAGCAAGGATACTGCTTTTCAGTGTCTTGTTAGACTTCAGACAGAAAATATTACATGTATTCTGGTGTCCTTCAAATGTCGTGATCATGCATGCTTTCCCCCAAGAGTCATCATGATAAGCACGCATTCATAGTCCACTGTGGTGGCTCATGTCTATAATGCTGATATTCATGGGCTTGGATTGCATTGAGTTTAAAATCAGTCTAGGATACATGGCAGGTTTAAGACCAGCAAGACTGCAGAGTAAAAACCAATTTCAAAATAGATATCTAAGAAATTAAAAAATGAAAGAAGAAAGGCATTCCTCTGGCATGACAGAAACTTAACTGTTGAATGACATCTCCATTTCTTTTGGAAGCCACCATGTTGTTGATTTAACCCTGTGATTATTAAAGAAATTTCAGCGCATACACATTCCACAAGATTTTCTTTTTTATGTTACAAATATTTTATTTATTATTTTTATTTTATGTGTATGAGTGTATTGCTTGCATGTATGTAAGTGCACCCATACTGTGCAGTGCCTGCGGAAGTCAGAAGAGGGCATTGGATCACCTGGAACTGGAGCTAAAGACTGCTGTTAGCCACCTTGTGAATTCTGGGAACCAAACTTCATTCCTCTTCAAGAGCAAACAGTGCACCTTACCACCAAGCTATCTCTCCAGCCCCTCTACAAGACTTTCTATGAACAAAATGAAGTTCAAACGATTTCAGAAAATACTGCATAATACACCACAATGTAAATGTTTTTGTATGTTAAATACTCTAACATTATTTAGTAAATAGAGTAAATACCTCTGTTGTACCTGTATATATGTGTACAAATATGTGCATACATGCATGCCATGTGGTTACTTTTTATGTGGCAGTCAGGAGTTGATATTGGATGATGTTCTCTGTCTCTTCTCCACCCTATTTTTGAGATTGGGTGTCTCACTGAACCTGCAATTCACTGATTTGGTAGATTAGCAGACTAATGTGCCCCAGGAAGCCTCCAGCCTTCATCTCCTAAGTGTTACAGGCATATGCCATCATGCTCAGATTTTTACATAGATGCTGAGGATCCTAACTCAGGTACTCTCAGGTCACAAATCATCTACTCGCTCTCAATATTTTTGTTCTGTATAGCATCCTACACAAATAATTTTTTTGAGGCAAGGTCTTTGTAGTTCAGAACTACATAGAACTCAGTGGATTCCCAGGAAAGCCATGGACTTGAGATTCCCAGACTCATCATCACCACTATTATCACAGGAGTGTTAAATATTTTTTTCTCATCTTCTGTCCATAGCATAGTTTGGACACAGTCTCTCTTATTAGAAGCAATGTGATTTGATGAAACAAAAATAAATGCCTAAATAAGCCTGTAATGCATAGGAACATAGAATGAGCTGGCTTTCTGTGTCTTTAAAAATATAAGAATTAGTCAGAAACTGATAATGATGTGAAGGAAGACCTGAGCAGAACAGAACTGGGACAACAAAACAAACTCCTACCTACCACCTTGTACTTATTCTGCATCATGGGGATAGCTCCCTTTCCTCTCTACAGTCTTTCATAAGAGTTGAATAATGTGATGGCTTGGAATATAATAATTGAGCCAGAAGGATCAATTTGTCAATCCAAAGAAATATTCAAATTCAATAATAAGAAACCACCTTTTCAAGAAAGAAAACTTCTTTTGTTCTAGGTTACAAAGTATACTGGAGGGTTAACACGATTTTATTTTGGATCTTTTTTAGAGAAAAATTAAATTTTAACTTGTCTTATAATGAAAATTTGCCAAACTTTTGAGCTGACATATAACAGTGTGCTGAAAAATAATTTTCAAAAAACATTTAATTTATCATTTTTATTTTATGTGTGTGAATGTATTGCCTGCATGTGTGTTAGTTCACCTAGTCATGCAACGCCAGCAAAGGTCAGAAGGTGTTAAATCTCCTGGAACTGGAGTTAGAGATGGTTGTTAGCCACCATATGAGTGCTAGGAACCAAACCTGGGTCTTCTGAAAGATCAGTCAATGCACTAAACTGCTGAGCCATTACTCCAGTTCCTGCAAAAAATCAGTTTTAAAAATATAGTTCACCGTTTCCTCTTATGCACAAGAATATAAGGTATGTAAACAAATTTGCATAGTGAATATGTGATTCTTCTGTGAATTTTCTGGGCTGATAATAATGGGTATTTGGAGAAAGCATTTTTTGAGAAAAGGGGTTGAATTAAAATGTAAGTTACTTACTAGGTGAAAATTAAAGTTAATTAAACTGCAAAGTCTTTTGAAACATATGCTCATAAAATTAACAGCACACATTAAAGAGTTCAAATTAAGAATTAAGTATGGGTTAGATGACATCTTCATATTTATGCAGCATTCATAATTAGCAATTGTTCTTGAATCTGTACATGAAATAAATTACCAAATAATATCTTCTGATTAAAATTTCATGGTGTATCAGTTAGGATGGGTAGAATATATTGTACTAACAGCCATGTGATTTGAATATTTTAAATGAAACGTATTTGCTTTGGGGGTTGTATAAATGGCTTGTTTTAGCTGCATTTGGATCCATATCTTCTTTATGAGGGGTCCTGCTCTGCCATACCACAGAGTATAAACAAATAAAATGCTCATTGTGAAAGAGAGCCTTGGGAAATCCATGTGGCCTTAAAATCTCTCACGTAAGAAGAGGACACATCATCCCTATCTACATCCCACTGGCCAGATCATCCTCAGCTGCGTGAGTTTACCAAGGTTAAACCTTATAATCTCTTAGGCAGGAGAACATCAAGAAAGACCTCAAATATTTAGTACATGAGAATAAAATATGGCCAATGTTTGGAAGTGGAAATAAGGTTAAAAACTAGAACAACTAACAACTAGTTAAAATTTCTTTGTTTCAGTATATGTCTGCATTAAAATTTTTGTTAGTTTGTTTTTCAAAGATACTGTGTTACCCAAGCACCTCAAACTTGGGATCCTTCAGCCTCAGTTCCTTAAGTAGCTGTGATTGTGAATTTAAATTTGGCTAGAAGTTTGAATTTATATTAACACTTTAGTATATTATTTGATATTTGATCTTAGTAGATAAATTTTATATCTACTGTGAAGTTTGTTTACATGTTAATGAAGGGTACATCACTGTCATCTTATCAATTGCTTGCATTGAAAATAAAATGAAAAAATTTCCATTATTAGTCCTGAAATATAGACTGTAATGGTAATTATCTTCCCACTCTAATAAAAATTAAAATGGCCAAAATATACTCTAGGTCATACACATACATGTGCACATACACACAAAAAATTAAATGAAATATTAAAAAATAAAACATATTAGGCCACTCAAATTTGAAGTGTTCAGTGTCCACTCATTTCATTTAAGTTGATACACATTTCTTACATTGGACATGAAGACTCATTAGTTCTGCCCACTTCTTTTCCATTCTACCCCGTCTTTGTCACCAAGTCATCCAAGTGGTTGTACCTGTACACTTGCCTTTTGTTCAAATTACCATGTACTCTCCTGCCTCAGAGAAATTTATCACCATTTTTTGTAGGATGGATTGCTGATATCAATAACATTCTCTTTTTTCATTATTTTTAATTACCCTAAAAAATCCATGACATTGTTCATATATAAATATTACTGCCTTATGCTCATATTTTACCATGACTACCTTGCCTCCTTCCTTCTCATTTTGTTTGGTGTCTCTGCTTTCCTGAGGTGACCCTCTACATCTATCTATCTATCTATCTATCTATCTATCTATCTATCTATCTATCTATCTATCATCTATCATCTACCTATCTTCTATCATCAGTTAAACTAGATTCACACATGAAAGACAAAATTCTATATATTGACTTTGTTACTATCCTATTGCCCTATCTCATTTCCACTCTCCGTTCCCTTTTATCCCTTTCCCCTTACATAGTTCCTATCTACTTTTGTGCATAATGAGCCATTTTGACAACGCTCCAAATGTGTCATCCATTTTCCTGCAAATGACACAATTGTATTCTTCTTTACAGATAAATAAAGTTGTTATGTGTGTATATCAATATTTCTTTATCCATTCATATTTAGATGTGTGTGTAGGCTGGTTCCCTGTCTTTGACATTGTGTAACATATTAAGAATGGATGTTCAAGTATGTCTGTCTTTATATATTGATTTAGATCCCTTCAGAAATTTATCCAAGAGTTCTATAGGTGGATAATATGGTAGTTCTTCTTTGTTATTGCTGGGGTGTGTGATTTCCATGGCAGCTGCATAATGTTTGCTACATAATTACAAGGAAAAGGGGCATTTCTTTATCCATATCCCCACTAGCAGTTTTATGTTTTCTTAATGACAGCCATTCAGACTGGCATAGGATAAAAATTTTAATATTAATGTAGTTTTAGTTTTCATTTCCCTGAAGGGTAAGGATACTGAAAATTATTTTTAGCAGCTACTTATATTTATTATCTATTTCTTGAGAATTTTGGTTTTTTGATAATTTTTGATCAAATTAATATTTTGTCATTAAATATTTGGAGTTAGTAGTACATACTACTCCTCTATCAAATGTGCATTTGGCTGCTTTTTCATTGTGTGTATTATGTCCTTTACTGTGAATATGCCTTTTTTATTTTCAACTTATGAAATCTGTTTGTTAGCTCTTTCAATAATAGAAAATTCTTGCCTGTGCCTTGAAATTTTTGTCTCTATTTTCTTCTAGCAGTTTCAGTGTTTCAGGTCATAGAGTGAGATCTTTCATCAATTTGTAATTGATTGTTGTACATGCTTAGATATAGAGATCTAATTTACTTCTATTTGTAGACATCCAATTTTCCAAGTACCATGTGTTAAAGAGGCAATATTCAGTGTATGTTCTTGACATACTAGGGTGTCATTAGCTAAATACATAAGTGAAACAAACTGCCCCAAATGACCAAATACCTACAAATTTTAAACATGTTATATAAAATACTAAAGACAGATGGTGTAAACCAAGATTACAGGTGGAATTGCTAAATAGTCACTCAATTATTAAATATAAGACTATTCTATGTCATCCATTGGATCCAATTTGATCACTTAGTCATTTACAAGGGAATGAGTGAGGGGAAGTTTCAAATTCAGAGGACACGAACAATCCAGTTTAGAAAAACTTAACTTACCATTTCTGCTTTTGAAGAGATAAAGGACACTGGGTAAGGTTAAGTCTGGAGGATGGAGTAGGGAAGGTCACATATTCTGATCTAAATAAATGCTTGCTTGGATTGAGAATGTATCTCAGTGGTATTTACTAAGTAGACAAGGAAACAAAGTCCAGGTTTGACTGCCAGTCATAAGAGAAAGAATGAAAGAAAGAATCAAAATAAATAAAGGAATGAAAGAATAAAGAAAGAGAGAAAGAAAGAAATGAAAGAATAAAGAAAGAGAGAGAGGAAGGAAAGAAGGAAGGAAGGAAGGAAGGAAGGAAGGAAGGAAGGAAGGAAGGAAGGAAGGAAGCTTCGTTGAGGCTACTCAAAGTAGTTCCAGAGTTCTGGTCTCCTGAACTGTATGATGTCATATTTGCATCATAAAATTTAAATTTCTGCTATACAAAAACAAAAGAGCCATATCTAGACAGAGTACCAGAGGACAATTCTGAGTTTCCATTAGGTTTAACAAATTCTTGCTCTTCAGTTTACTAACCTTAGTCCTAAGTGTGTGCTCAAAGAAGCAGGAGCTATGGTGTCTGCTCTTGAGGAAAAGAAGTTTGCAAACTAGTGAGATTTTCCAATGGGAAAACACGACCATATGGCAGAGATGTTAGAAGCATAAAATTGTGCCAACAGGATAATCAAGCATCATTTCCATGGCCAGCCACCCTAGAGAACTGGCAGGCAAGGAGCATCACTACAGCAGCTGTTACCATGACCCCAAATCCTACAAAAGAGACTGAAAAAGAAACAAAACAAACTAGCAAGAAGAACCTCTGAGAGCTTGAATTTGTGAAATTGGATTTCAGCATAGTACAATCAAACATAGTGCAGAGCTACCTTAGGCCATCTGGACTTCCATAAAATCTCCACCCCAGAAAAGGCCTGTGATCTTGGACAAGTTGCATATTCAACACATTGTTTTATCTAAATGAAGTTGCATCCTTCCACCTGTTCTCTGGGAACTGGTTGAAACCATGTCCACAATAAGACAATTGTCTTTCTTTTTTCGTCCCTACATCCTTCTTTCTTTCCTGTTCCCCACCCTCCTCCTTTACACTTTTTTTTTTTTTTTTTTTTTTTTTTTGTCTTTTTGAGACAGGATCTCACTTGAACTCACAGAGATCTGCCTTCCTCTGCCTCCCAGTTCTGGAATTAAAGGCATTTGCCACAAGGCCCAGCTCTTCTTTTCTTTCTTTCCTTTTTAAAATATTTTATTTATTATTTTTATTTTTGTAGGTAAGTGAACTAGCGTCATGCAATGCTCGGGGAGGACAGAAGAGACTGTGAGATCTGCTGGAACTGGAGTTACAGGCAGTTGTTAGCTACTATGTGAGTGCTGGGATTCAAACCCAGATCTTCTGCAAGAACAACCAGTGTTCTTAACCGCTGAGCCAACTCTCCAGCCCCCTTCTTTTCTTTTTAAAAATATTTTATTTTTTATCATTATTGTATTTTATGTGTGTTAGTGTATTGCCTGCATGTGTATAAGTGTCATGGTGCCCACATGGAGGTCAGAAGAAGATATCGAATCCCCTGAAACTGGAGTTATGGACAGTTGTAAGCTGCCATGTGGGTGCTGGGATTCAAACCTGGGTCCTCTGCAAGAGCAGTCAGTACTATCTCCCTCTGAGCCATCTCTCTAGCCCCTATTATAGGAATTTATTATGGCTCACAGTAAGTAGGGGGGTCTGAAATAGATAAGCATTTTATTTACTTAGAGAACATAAACATTTGTATAATAAAAATATATAAATAATATGTTTAGTAAAGTACTATAGGAAATTATGATATACAATTAGGAAATAAATCTTCAAATACCAATTTAGTAAAAGTTTTCCATAGAAATTGTGTGTGGTATGTGTATATACAAGTATGTAATTTAAGAATTTAATATATTAGGATTTAGTTGAAGTGATTATGGAGGAGTCTGAGGTATCTGAAAATCTGAAGTTGATATGTAAAATCCCAGGGTAGTTAAGGATACAAATGCAATAGGAGTCTGATTGCATGAGATGTAAGACATCAATGGGCTGTTTCACACTGAATATCAGCAGGCTCAGTGTCAAAGAAGAATTGACAGTTTAGTTTGTGAACACAGGAAAGACCAGTGTCCCAATTCAAGGCAATCAGGTACGAATTTCTTTCTAAGAGAAGAAGCCTCAGCACTTTTGTCCCATTCATACCTTTCACTGAAGAGAGGAAATTCACCGATCTTCAGGGGGACAATCTTATTCATCCATTTTAAGACACATGTTAATATTACTCATAAACACCTTAACATGCCCCAAATAATGTTTTACTAAATATCTTTGTATCTCTTAGCTGGGAAAAATTAGCATACAAAAATATTTAACAGTGGAAAAATCCATTTTACATACATTGTGGATATTATTTATATTCTCATGCCCTTTAAGCGTCTCAACCCTGAAAAATTAAACTCACCACCAGCATTCCATACATCTAGAACATCTCCATCATGTAACAATATAAAGCAGAGGGAGGGCTGAAGTTCTAAGTCAACTTCTCCTTTACCTTGCCTTTCTTTGCTGCAATCTTAGTCTTGTATTAGATCCAGATATTAGTGTGAGTAAATTTCAGAACAAATAAAGAGTAATAAATGCAAACCATCTAGGCAAGACAGCACACCCCTATGTTTACAACATTCTGGAGACTGAATAAAGAGGATGTCAAGTCTGAGGCCACCTGAGCTATATAATGAAGATCTTGGCTCAAAAAAATTAACAAGCAAATGGAATTTTGAAAAGAACATAAATCAGCTGAGTCAATGTACATTTTTAATTGAGTTAATGACAGTTTAATTATAACTTTTTGTTTATTTTACTTAAAATTGCATTTTAATTAAATGTTGCTGATAAAAATTTCCAGTGGTCTAAACTGATCTCTATTTTTTATGCAGCATGCATTTTTTAAAAATATTTTTATTATTTATATTTTGCCTATAAGTGTATTGCCTGCATGTAAGTGCACCCATGTTTTACAATGTCTGAGGAGCTCAGAAGAAGGTGTTGCGTCTCATGGAGCTGGAGTTAAGGACAGTTGTTAGTCACCGTGTGGATGCTGAGACTCAAACACAGATCCTCTATAAGAAAAATCAGTGCTCTTAACTATTGAGCCATCTATACAGTACCACAAGTGTGTATTTTTTAATGTAATTTTGAAGTACTCTGATATTATTCTTATGGACCTCCCATTACTTTCTTACAAAATTGTGAATGCTATTTGTAGGTAGACCTAATCATTTCCTCAAAGGGTTTATTGTTTAGATATTGTTAAATACATTTTGAACAATATTAGTTTTGATAATTGTCCATTTGTAATAAATAGAAACATTTATTGAAGATTCCCTTTATCTTGAGGTTTGTTAATATTTTCTAACTTTAAGTTATAAGTTTTAAAGGCCATTCATCTTAGAAATACATCAAAGCTAGATCAGGGATGTGAATAGTATAAATGGGATGACTAGAAAGACTTTGGAACCAAAGAGAAAATGCTTTAAACTTGACTGTACCATTATAGAGGGTTACATGACTTTAGACCTTGTTTGAGTTATTTAAGAAAACTGTGTTTCTTCACAGTTAAGAGAAAGGCACCAAATGCAAACTTAACAAGTAGACAATATAGTAAGTCACTCAGAAGTCAAAGTCTATGTTATCACTAGAAAATATTTGTTATTCATAAGATTAATAAGATATATTAAATAAAGTTCTTATTTCAGACACACTTATGATTCATCTATGCCACATCTGGATTATATGCCTGAAGGATAGTAAATCAGCATAACACAGAGGTATTACTTGAGCACATTTATTACAACATTCACACTAGTCAAAAAGTAATTTTAGTGGTTAGCCCATCAACACATGAATGAATGAAGAAAATGTAGTTTATAACATAATATTGGAAGATTTTTTAGCCATGGAGAAGGAAATTATATAATTATCAATGAAATAGTAGAAGGTCATCA
>NW_008351640.1:412952-431197 GCF_000622305.1 Nannospalax galili | reverse complement strand
TATGTGAAATGGAAAGGGGACTGGGTTAGAGAAAGAAAAGTTCTAAAGTAGAGAGGAGAGGGGAATGTATTAGTCACTTTTCTGTTGCAGTGATAGAAACACCATCACCAAATGAGCTTATAAAAGGAGGAGTTTATTTAGTTTATGGTTCCAGGGGAATTAGAGGAATATGGCAGGGAGGAATGATTGCAGAGTTGGCTGGAATAGGAACAGAAGCTACTCACATCTTCAAGCAGGCATGGGACACAGAGACACGGAGATCCAGCAAGGCTTAAGAACTGTCCAAGTCCACCCCCAGTGACATCCTTCCTACCTTTAATCCCAGCACTCAGAAGGGAGAGGCAGGTACATCTCTGTGACATCAAAGCCAGCCTGGTCTTCATAGGGTGTCTTGGACTACAGGGAGACCTTGCCTCAAAAAAATAAAAACAAAACAAAACAAAACAAAAAGTTCCAACTGGAGAGGGAATCAAGAACTTATCAATTTTGGGATATTTTGGCTTTGAATATGAGTGCAGTCTGCCTCTTGCCTAAGAACTTGCCTGAAATTAAATTAAAATATAATGAAATAATTTCTTTCGTTGATGAAATTTCAAGACAGCATAACGTTGAATGGGTGGAATGATTATTAATGGCAAATGTTCTGTGGATCTACCAAAAAAAAAAAAAAAAAAAAAGCAAATTGGGCAGAAAAAAATATAAAATGTATAGTTCAGAAAAGTGTGTTAGGAAATTTAAGGTGGCATCAAAGGCAAATCTTGGAAGAGACACTTGTTAAGATTAGAGGCACTAATGAGAGGCCTCCAGATTTGAATTTAACAAGGAAAGTGTGCCCTCAGAGTAAGACCGCACCCTTAGCTAAGCTTTCAACTTGTGAAAGGAAGAGGCCCAAGGAGTATTCTCCCACAAACACAACATATGTAATGTTTTAGTTGTTAGCCTTAGCCTTTAAAGGCTGTGCTGTCCCTCCAGCCCTAACACAACATATAGAAGATGCTGATAATGTGGATGGGAGAACCAAGATCTATGCCAAGCCTTGTTCACATGCTGCTGGCCCTAGAAGCAAGACTAAAGGGTCATCGGCTGTTCCTCAGTGGTTTCAGAGCATCAGTGAGGCCAAGCAGTGTGTAGCAAGGGACTCTACAGAAAACATGCCCTTCTAGAAGGGAAAGAGGGATGGCACAACAGGTAAGAGCACTAGCTGTTCTTCAGAGTAAGTTCTCAATAGTGCAGCCACATGGTAGCTAACAAACGTTCATAACTCTAATTCCAAGGCATCACATACCCTCTTCTGCCCTCAACAGGCAGTAAATTTGCATGATGCACATGCATGCAGGCAAACACTCATACACATAAAAAATTAAAATAAGAGAGAGACAGACAGAGAGAGAATGAGAATGTCCTGAGAAGCAAAGAGGTGATGTGAAACCACTGTGTAGAGCTGTGAAGATGAAGCCTGATTGACGATGGAGATCCCAAGTTGTCGGAGATGCTAGTGCTATGAGACACATGAAAAGAGAGATGTATATAGGGACTGGAACTAGCTCAAGGGAGAAATGTGTGTTTCAGGCAGCAAAGCTGCAGGAGCCAAGCCACCAGAGCCTTTCAGAAGCAAAGTCCCAGATGTGACATAAGTTAGAAATTTGGTATTTGCACTTCTGAGTTCGGGTCTTGCTTTGGTCTGGTATTTGCTTACTGTGCCCTCATTCTTCCCTTTTAAAATAGAAATGCATATTCTGTGCCACTGTATTTTGGAAGGATGTAATTTGCTTTCTGGTTTTACAGGGGCTTAGAGCTAAGAGATTGCCTTGAGTCTCTGAAATTAATGGGGACTCCAGACTTTTGAATAAGATTGAGAATCATAAAGACTATGAGAATGTTTAAGTTTTGATTAAATGCATTTTACATTGTGATATGATCATGGTATTTTATCACAACAACAGAGAATTGACTAATACAGTTAACATCTGATACATTAAATGACCATTTTTATAGTTTAGATGTTCAAAAACCTAGATTGCTTTCATTTTTCCTTAGGCTTTAATCAATTTAACTAATTAATTAAAATATGTGCCAGCACAATAATTAATATAACAATATGTCTATCAACTTCTGTCACAGAATAGCTTTGATACAAAGCCTTAAATATTATTATTGTATGGGGCTGGAAAGATAGCTCAGCAGTTAAGAACACTGACTGTTCTTACAGAAGACCCAGCTTCGAATCACAGCACCTAATGGCCGCTAACAATTGTCTGTAACTCCAGTTCCAGCTGGATCCAACAGCTTCTTCTGTCCTCTGTGGGCATTTCAAAACATGGGTGCACTTACTTACATGCAGACAATACACACATACACATAAAATAAAAATAATAAATAAAAAAATATTTAAAAATTAATCTTGTGATTTGTTAATTAATCTTCAGTCATATAAAATGTTAAACATTGTTATGTATCTTATAATTGGAAATGATCTTAAAAAATTATTATCACCACTTCTAAAGTCACGGAAAGTTTATTTTTTAATTCTTTGATAGTTTTCTTCAAAGGATGAGATGGACAAAAAAGTCAAGACTCTCTTTAAGTGTGAAGTACCAATTTTGTTTCAGCCTAAAGACAAATGGCTCTGATTTCTAAGCAATATGGAAGAGGAATGCTCAGGGAAGACCTGCCCATGCTGCAGGATTCATGTTCTATTCCTCATGCAAGGTCTTGTGGTCAGCTATCCAAAAGCACAAAACACATTTTGGTTTGTCATGTACACAAAGCAATAGAACCAAGGGAATCTTGGATAGGAGACACAGTTCTTTCTTTAATATTTTATATTTTTGTGTATAAGTGTTTGCCCGAATGCATGTAAGTGCACCTGTGTCATGCAGTGCCTGCAGAGGTTGGAAGAAGGAGTTGAATTCTCCTGTAAATGCAGTTATGGACAGTTGTTACCTGCCATATGTGTGCTGGGAATCAAACACTCTGGAAGTGTTTGATTCTCAGGTCCTCTGGAAGATCAGTTAATACTCAACCACTCACCCATCTCTCCAGCCCCAAGACACAGTTCTTAAAGGATTCATTACCCAAACATATGTAGTCAAAAAACAATTAGAAGGTGTAATATCACTTCTTAACTTTCTAATGGAGAAGAAACAAAATAGTGCATAATAAACAACTGTGGTCACCGCCAGTGGCAGCTGCTCCTCTGTTCTCACGGTGCTGCTCCCTCATTCTCATGGGTGTGGAGGCTGCTCCTCTGCTTGCCCTGGGCTGAGGCCACTCTTCTGCCTGCCCTGGGCTGAGGCTGCTCTTCTGCTCACCTGTTGCTGAGGCAGCACTTCTGTTCACCTTGTGCTGCCTCCTGTTATTGCTGCTTCTCTCCAGTCCCAGACCCCAGGGCTGGTGAGGAGACTGTGTCAGCAGACCCGCATTCAGACACAGGCGACCAGGTTCAGTGACACTGGTCTGCTTTATTGCAGGAAAGCACAAGCTTATACAGGGGTAGTGGTCCAATCACAGAACAGCAAGTAGGCTATCTTATTAGCAAAACAGGTTTAGCATCCTATCACAGTATAGCAAGTAGGATACCTTATTAGCATAACAGACTTAGCATTCTATTAGCATAACAGACTTAATGTCCCATCACAGAATAGCAGGTAGGATGGCACATTAGCATACTGGGTTTCAGATTACAGAGCCTAGATTCCTGGAAATCATGTGACCCTCACTGTTGCGATGTCTAAGTGTTGCAATTTGGATTCCAAGGGTGGTGATTAGTGAGTGATGAGCTCTAGGCCTTAGTCTCATGATCTGCCAATGGGAGCAAATGTCACAAGGTATTTCTTGTGGCTCTAGAGGTCGGGCAGTTGCCTTGGGCCTGCTGTATGGCTGTCAATAAGACTTTCACCCTAGGCTCAAGCCTGTCTCCCACATCTCCCCCTTTTTTTATTTTTAAAGGTGAGGTATAGTTTAAAATATATAACATATTGATATCTGTCCAGATACATCAAGGCAATACAGAATGGCTCAGGGGGTCATTGTATCAAGAGCTCAGTCCCTCAACATGGTGAGCTTCCTTAAGAGCAGGTTGTTCCAACTCCATGCCAACCAGTGGGAGTCGAGGTTCTTTGCCTCAGCATTGTTGTCCCCACCTCAAGGGTCACCCAGGATAATGGTCTGTGCCTGTCTTAGGTTGTCTCTACTGTTGGGATCTCACCCATCAGTGACTACCAGCCCTCGAAGGGTAGGTCCCTTTGTGTGGTTTGGCAGAGGGAGAGTCTGCAGACTAGCCAATCTTTTGGAACTCATCAGACCTTCAGCATCAGATTGGCACTACTGAAACATCCAACTTCATGGACTGAGTGACTATGGATTCTCTCGCTCTGCAGTATAAGGATGACTGGTTGTTGAGAGCTGCATGATGCACTAGTATTCTCCCTATCCCCTTGTCTGTTATGTTCCATAATCTTATGTGTAGAGGTTTCATTGTAGTTATGTTACCTAGGTGTACGCATCTCTCAGACACCTATTCTCTTTGTGTCCAGTTGTAGAACTCTGCAATAGCCTCCATCTGTTGCAAAAAAGAAGCTTCTTTGATCAGAGGTGTATGTTATACTTGTCTATAAATATAAGGAATCATATTTACCATATATATGCATATATATATGGCAATCAGAGAAGACCCCAGACCCAGAGGTAGAGCAAAAGAAATGGGTGGTGGATCAGCCCAGCTTGGGAACTCTTGGAGACTGATTGATTACTATTGGGTGAGGGAGAGGAGACCTTACTTAACAATCTCAAGATAGGCTGACTAGACTCCAGTGACAGAACTTGCACCAAATGACAACTGGGTTCAAATGTTTGAATAGGATTTAACATATATGACACAGCATTTAAGGTCTGGTAGAAGTTGTGTGGGGGCGTGAATTGGGGAGAGGGGGTCTGAAATTTGATTAAGAACTGTTTTATGAAATGGACAAATGCTAAATGAAAAAGGTTTAAAAAATGAAAAAAAAAATTTTTAAACTGTACGTAATGTAAAATACCTACACAATATAATGGGTCTTATTCAACTAATACTATATTTATTTATATTATTACTATCAAACATTTTTCAAGACATACCTTCTTTCCCAGTTAAGTCATTGCTTTTAAGTTGTAGTGGTAGTAGACTTTAAGGATTAACTTAAGAATTCATGAGCCAGGCATGGTGGTACATGCCTTTGATCCCAGCACACACTTGAGAGTCAGAAGCACATGGATCTCTATGAGATAAAGGCCATCTTGGTTCACAAATCAAGTTACAGGCCAACCAGGGCTTTAGGAAGTCTCTGCCTTAAAAAAGGAAAAATTAATGTATCACAAGTGTTTTAGATATTGTTGCATTTTTCCTATAGTTTTAGTTTACACTAGAGAAAATATGCTCAAGGTTTGTAGAGACTTTTTCAAACTCTGTGTTAGTAGGTGTGCTTACCTATTTCCATTAATGATTTTTGCCAGAAATATGATAAAAATAGTCAACAACTAATTGTAATAGATAAATAAATCCTGTCACCATTCAGTAACAAACATGTGAATATCTTCAATACCTGCAGAGTATCTCCATTCCCTTGGCATATGATGTAAGAACTTAATTGAAAGAGAAGTGTTTCCTCCGTGAGGCAGTGTTATCAATCACTACAGTATATCCTGCAGTCCTCAGATGATCACAAAGGTACAGAATGCTATTAACAACTCTGATTTAATTAAGAGCTGATTTTAATTCCTTTGTATAGCTGTCATTTCTAAGGGGGGGGAAAGAGATTTTAAGTGGCTTGCATGACCAAAAATGAGGAGTAACCACATTGAGGGTGATAATACTAATGAAAGAAATACCTTTATAAGGTCAGAAAAAAAATAGTTTACAAAAAAAGCTTGCCTAATTTAAAAATCTAGAGAGTGAATCATGCAGCTTGAAAAGACATGTAGCAAAAATTAACAAAGCTAACAAAATAGCCAGAATCACAGTTGAGTTTTTTAAATGCACTGATTTCAATGATAGAACAAATCTATACACTATGTCTGAAATATACAATACTTGAAAAATTCCAACTATGTGTCTTAGCTGACAGCACAAATGGTGGATTAAGCCATTATTTCAAGTGCACCAATAACACATACCAGGAAATACCACATTCAGAGCCTCAGAATCTGCCTTTGAAAGTCCAAAGATTTCAAACAATGGGAAGCATGTCATACAATCACAAATGTGATAGGAGAAGTACACACACAGAGAGACACACGTTCACACATATAAACACATGGTATGTAGTAAACCAGTGTGAAATATTCTGCAAAAAGTATGTATGGATTTACTTTAGACAAATCAAATATCTTTTGGTGTATAAAGACAACATATGACCAATAGTGGTGAATTGACATACGCAGAATTGCTTTGAAATTTAAAATGCATGTATGTTACCATAATTTCAATTTAAAAATTGTCAGTGTAAAAAATTACAAACAACATCAAAAAATACAACCATCATATTCACAGAAAGTATGGAAAGCTTTTGAAGTTTAATGTTCCATTTTTTGATCATCTCATATACACTTAGGTGTAAGGATTGCATTGCAGATATATCAGTTGTGGTTAGGCATCCTATAGTCACTTTTTCTCTGCATTTCGACCAGTTGTGGATCTCTGTAATAGTCTCCTTCTATTGCAAAAAGAAGTTATTTGTTAAGTGGTGAGAGGTGCATTTATCTGTTCATTTAAGAATGAATACTTAGCCAAAAGTTGTTGGACACCCCAAAGATAAAAGTGACACATTGCACCACCAGTGATATTTTTGTTGGCCCATTCTTGTGGTTCACAGTCTTTGCCTCCTGCTAAGACTATTGATTGTTTTTCTCCCTCCAGTGCTTCCATGACACCTTTCAATACTGTGAGTGCAGGTCCTTATGGTGGAGGCTTCCAGGTGAATTCCAGCTCAATTCCTCCAAGGCCTTTGTCCCAATTACATATTTTCAGCAATGAAAGAAATTTAGGGCATCCTAAGGGAATACTTTTAAAACCTATACTTCAATTAAGTTAAAAAGCCTAAAAAATGGATAATGTCTAGATTCATCCAAACCACAAAGGTTGAACCAAGAAAGCAAATGTTTTTGACTAAAATATTAAATACTAAAATGTATAGTCTTTCTATATTGACCAGCAGGCATAGTGTTACACATTAATACTGCTGTATACTTACTTTTGGAAATTGTCCATTTAATTCTAGTATCTTATAGTGAAATTCAAAATATCTTTAATAGCAAAAATATTTTGGAAAGAGATCAGATATAAACAAAATTTCAGTTTTCTCATGAAGATATACTGATGAAAAGATTCTGATAATTTCACAGGGCTGAACATAAAATTCATTGGAACAAATTAGTGCATCCAGAAATCAGTAAACACATATGAAAATTCTTTAAAGAATTACTGATAGATATAATACTCTGTTTTATTCTTGTGTTAAGTATGTGGTGCTGTAAAATTCATGATGAAGAAAGTATGTTTTGGGTTTGATTTCTTAGTACAAAAGAGTGGAGAAGACTTGAAAATGGCTTACAAACACATCAAAAATTTCAGGATCACTAATCATCAGATGAAATGTCAGTCCAAACCACAATGACATTTAAATCCCCCTCCCCCAGAAAGTATGTTATTATGTCGAAGGTTTTGGGAAATATGTTGAGAAAAGTGAATCCTAGCCTACTGGTAGTGGAATTGTAAATTACAATAAGTATGAGATAGTGCTTCAGATAGTATAGGCAGATTTCACCTTCATTACAGAGATAAGTTTTACCCTGAATTACACATCCTCCTGTCTTCACAACTCAAGTGATGGGATATCAGGTGTTCACCACCACAGCTGGTAATACAGATATTTTAGAAAAGGGTATAAAATTTTCTCAAAAAGTGAAAAACGAATTCAACTAACATATGATCACGTACACCTGCTGCTGGGTACAGTGAAAAAGAAAAGAAATCAAGATTTTTCCAGAGTCTTCATGTGTTGCTGTTTAGAGGAGCCACTAAATTAAAAGAAAAAAAAAGAAAAGAAAGAAATCTATGTATATAATGTGATAAGTGGACAAAAAAAGAGTAAAACTCTAGCATTTGTGGCAACATAGATGGAACTCTAAATGATTATGTTTAGTGAAATAATCTAGACAGAGAAATACAAATAATAATGAATTATAATCATGGGTTTGGTATAAAGAGTTGATCTCATCAATATTAATATAATGACAGTTCCTAGAGGAATGGAAGAGTGGAGGAGGAGGAAAAGGTTGGGGAATGAATGGTCAGTATGTACTGAGTTACAGTAATGTAGGAGTAAGAAGTTCTAGTTTGTGTTGAACCTCAAGATGACTATAGATATAGTGATGTATTGTACATTAACAACCTAGAGGAAAATAGTGATTTTCCACAAGGAAATGTAGATGCAGGCAGAATGACACAGAAGTCATGAAGGAGGATGTAAAGCTAGATATTTTCTATACTTAGTTAATCTCCAATCCATCATAATTCTGCTCCCAAATTTTTATTCTCTATTATTATCTTTCTGTTTTTTTTCTACTGAGTTTAATCTGTGTTCCCCAAATGTTCCAAATGGTGTGAATCAATCCTTTAGAATCAGGTCAAGTTACAAGGCATTGTACCAATAAAGAAAACTGACTCAAATTCTCAGCATTTATTAATTGCTAATAAATCCTCAGCTAGGGCTCAGAATTCTCAACCACCTCTCCCATCCATGCTGGGTTTTTGACTGGCTTGGGTTTGCACAGGTCTTATGCATGCTCCCACAGATGCTGTAGGTTCATATGTGCAACTACCCTGTGATGTATAGACAACACAATTTCCTTGAATTTATCTATCACCTCTGGCTCTTACAATCTTTCCACCCCTCCCAGAGCCTTGGAGGAAGACGGCATAATATAGGTGTTCCATTTAGGACTGAGCACTCCACAATCTCTTATTCTCTGCACATTGACCAGTCATGGACCTCTGTGTTAATTGCCATCTGTTGCAAGCAGCTAGTCTGGTGATATTTGAGAAATGCAAACGTCTATGGGTATAACAATAAGTCAATAGGAGTCAGTTTAATACTATGTTTATTTAACAGAATAATAATAGTAGGTTTTCCCTACTGCCTGTGACCTGTCGTTCCATAGGTTCTTGTCTCTGATAACAGTGCCAGGTATGGCTCAATCTTGTGAAGATGGCCTAATTCCAGTCAGGAGGTAGTTGGTTACTATCATAATGTTAATGCCACTATTGCACCAGTGGACATATCTTGCCAGACCAGTTGTTACTGTAGTTCATAGAGTTCAAAGCTGTATAGGTTGATGATTACTATTCTCTGCCACTATCATACATAGCACCTTCAGGAAAGAAATCCAGTTTAGATGAAGCTTTGAAGTCAGTACAAGGTTGATTCTTTCTCCTTGTTTGATCTATGGATTATGTACTTAGTGTCTTCAGTAATAGAGTCTTTCTGTCAAGTTCTGGTTGGCAACCTAGCACAATGGCAATAGTCAGTACTGTTTAAAAATCTATGGGGCCTCCCTTGTCAACAAATCATGAAGAGGGAATATATTCCTGGATTTAGATTTTTGTATTTGCTTGCCTGCTCCATCTAGTATGGTCATTGAATTCTTTGATAGGCAACTAAACTAAACTCTTTTGCATTATGTTTGTATATTTTAAGAAGCTTACATGATAGTAGGTTTGTATATGACCTTTTCTAAAGTTTTGGTGTTAGTTATCCCTTTTCTTACCCAACCTTCACAATACTAGAACAATTTAACTTTCCTATCCTGCTACCCCCTTTTGCTATTTCCATTACTGCATTCTACTTACCCTCCCATGAACCCTGCACTATGGCCCTTAGTTTCCTGACCTATAAATATTTTTCAATTGAAACATATCTATCTAAAGATTGAAATCTAGGACCCGCTTATAAGTGAAAACATGTGATATTTGTCTTTCTGAGTCTGGGTTATTTAGGATGGTTGTTTCAGTTCTGACACTTTACCTCTAAATTTGTTAACTTTCCTGTAATTTTGTTGACTTTATTTTGCTTAGCTGCTGAATAATACTCCATTTTATAAATGTATGATATTTTGTTTATCCATTTATCAGTTGATAGACATCTGGTTTTTTTTAGCTCATGATTATTGTGTATAAAATAGCAGTGAACATAGATGAATATGTATCTCTGTTGTTGGATATAGAGTCCACTGGGTGTATGTCCAAGAGTAGTATAAATAGATCTTGTGGTATATGTACATTTAGCTTTTTGTCAAACCTCCACATTGATTTCCATTGTGGCTGTATCATTTTGCAGTCCCTCTAGCAGTGAACAGGTGTTTCCTTTTCCCCACATCTTCATCAGCAGCCATCATCATTTTTTGTTTGGATTTTAACCATCCATGTACCCTCCTTCCATTCCATTTCAATACAATGTGAAGTTTCAGCTAGACCAGTACAATAATTAAAGGTGTTTAGGGAATAGAAACTGGAAAGGAAGATGTCAAAGTACCATGATTTGCAGATGTTAGTTTTCTATACATAAAAGTCACTGAAGACCACCAGACAATTCCTAAGCTGATATACACATATAGCAAAGGAGCAGTATATAAAATTAACTAAAAAAGGCTACCCTTCCTTTAAAACAAGAAAAAACATAATGAGGAAAAAATAGAGGAAATTAGCCTACTCAAGATAGCTTCAAAAATCATAAAATGTCTTGGAACAAATATAGACAAGGGGGTGAAGCATCTAAATAATAAAAATTTAAGACATTGAGGAAAGGAACTGAAAAAGATTTCAAAAGATGGAACAATTGCCCACGTTCATGAATTCATAAGGTTAATGTAGTGAAAATAGCCATCTTACCCAAAACAATGTACAAATTCATTGCAACCCCTATTAAAATATCAATACAATTTTTAGCAGTAATTGAAGCAAAAACTCAAATATATAGAAGCACATACACGCAAATACACACACACACACACACACACACAACAGGCAAAACAATTCTAAATAAGAAAAGTACTGCTGAGGTCACCGCCATCCCTGATTTCAAATTATTACACAGAGTTTTAAGAGTAAAACCAACATTGTATCAGCTTAAAAGTCAATGCATTGATCAGTGGAACAAAATTAAAAAAACATTTAATTCCATTATCAGTCACTTTATTTTTAATAAATTGTCTAGAAACACGTGTTGGATAATAGGTATTATGGTGCTAATTGCAGGATAGCTACATGCACAAAACTAAACTCCAAATTGATCATAGATCTCAACATGATACTTTCAATCTGTTAGAGAATATAATAGGTAATATACTGGAATTTATACCATACAAAAGGACATTTTCAAGAGATCTACAATGGCTCAGGCATTGAGATCAACAACTGATAAATGGAAATTTATGAAACATAAAGTTCCTGTACAGCAAAGGAAACTATCATTCATGTAAAGAAATAATCTATAGGATGGGAAACATCTTTCCAATTATACCTCTAACAAAGTGTTAGTATCTACAATGTACAAAATTCTAAAAGATTAAACATCAAAAAACCTCAACTCAACCAAAATTTGGGGGAATTGATGTAAAAACTAGCCTGGCAAGATGTGTGATTTATAATAGGAGAAAAACCAAGAAATTTTAAATTTCTTAATTGTATTTACAAATAATGACAAAATAATTAATGGTTAAATAAAATATTTAAGAACACGTTTATTCCAGAACAAAAGGTCTTAATGAGAAAAGAGTTTTAATTTTTTCCACTAATTGTCTCTGAATATTAGTTTACTTTTAAAATGCTAGATTTTAATATTCTGTATACATGCAATATTTTGTTACATGCTTCTTTGTACTTTTTTAATGTCATATATATGTACATATGTATATATTTAGACACATCAGTAGAATTTTAATATAATACTAATTTATAATAAGATAATGTGAATATTCCTTTCTGATGTTATTTAAAAAGCACATAAAGTGTAAATGCTTAAAGCTTAGTGTCAATGACCTTCCCTTAACTTAATTGAATTAAAATTAATTGATCAACTTTGAAATTTTTATATGTGTTCTCATAAATAAATTAGCATCCACATGAATTCAATACAGAACTGTAAATATTAATACACAGCTATACAAATGTTCAAATAATGATTAAATTTATTTTATCAAAATTGTACATGATGAATTTATACAGGTGATAAATACAACTTAAACTCTTGGAAAGATGCTGCTTTTGTAATTTATCACTTGAAACATCAATTGTGTCATGGTCAACAATTTGTGTAAAAGTTTCTTTGTTATGTTCACTTGGATTCATTCCTTTTGGGATGAAAATTCACAAATGTCCCTCATTTCAAATAGGTTTTCTCTCAAGTCATAATGTTGTTTTATGAATGGCAACTGATTTCAGCACAAATGAAGTAACTATCTAAGTCCTTTTCTCAGTAACAACCATTGACTCCTATGGTCATAGCAAAGATTCTTCTTATTCTGTAACCATGGCTGCAAAATAATAATACACAAAGGTGGGGAGTAATAATTAAGATTATTTACCACTTCACCAAGAGCATGACTGTGTAACTGCCATTGTTTTTGTTGATTATTTGAAGTAAGGACAGTAGGGTAACTCAACTCACCTGTATTCATGTCAGTGTTCTGTTGCAACAATTTTACAACAGTGACTTTAGTGATATCAGTGTAAATATCAATAAAGTGGCACCAAGGCAATTACTGTCTTACCATTACTATGAAACTAGTTTGACCTCAAGGACATCTTTTAGTATGAAACTAGCCAAAGCTTTCTTCAGACTCTATAATAATTACACTACAGGGTGGACAATACAGAAATTTCTATGAGACTGCAGTATTCTATCAGCATTGGTTAGTATATTTTCATGAAAGAGAGTGTTTGTTTTTTCCAACTAATTAGATATTTAGGGCTTGGTTAAACAGCGCTCCACCCTTTCAATCAGTAACAAAGAAACTCATATCAAATAACAAACCCCTTACTTACCTTATACTTGGAAAAGCATCTCAAAGTGTGTTATGGATCCTGTATTATGATTTACTAAACTGATTACCCTATTTGGTGGATTCAGTAATAAAATTTTATCTCCCTTACTAGAAATTTCACTTGAAATATTTTAGTCTGACATGGAGATTGCCATTGTGAGATGGTATTGTTTCAGTGCCATTTCCATGAAAGAAGCCTAGTAGCAATGCTTTAAAAGCTCATTGTCACCTACAGATCAGAACCAGTGACTAAAATATCTACAGGCTTGCTCAATCCAGTCAGTAACTTAACTGAAAAAGGACCTTCCTAAGTGTACTCAGTAAGGTGACTAGTAGACTAAGCTCTTTCTAAAGATACTAGCTCCAATATAATACACCCTTCATTAATCAATGATGTTTAATATTCTAACTTCATGTTATTGTGTTTATTTACTGTAGTGCCTGCTCTAGGTAGGAAATTAGTTTTTGTTCAAATTGAATATATTTGTAAAATAATAAATGACCCAAATTACCATTTTGTTTTTCTTACTGAATTTTGCTTTTCTTTGGGAGAACCATTTTTTAATATTTTCATTTATTTTTTGAAAATTTGCACACTTGTGCAATGCACATTGATCTTCTCATTACCACCCTCCAACTCCGTTTCATGTCCTTCATGTCCCTCCCAACTTCATTTCCTCCATTTTTTTATTGACATTGCTGTTGTTATGGAGAACCACTGAGAACTTTTACATTGTTCAATGCCTTAAATTTATAGGACTAAATCACCGCCTTTGCATCTGGAAAATGATGATCCATGGAGATATATGTCCTCTGTTGTTATGATTTGATCCTATCATGCCCCAAGTCATACTATTTGACACAATGTAGGATAGGAAGGCAAAACTTTTTTTTCTTATACAGAAGAAACTACATTACCTTCAAAATGTTTAAAATATTGCCAGAAAGAATCAATCAAGGGACTCAAACAGCATCTTGTAACAAAGTAGCTAGACTGCTTATCCAAACTCTCTCAGAATTTTTGTGTTGTCAGTGTAGAGAGAAAACCATCTACATTCTGCATGGACTTCATCCTAGAATTAAAATGCAATCCTGGCACAGGTGTGAACATTAAATTGTTCTAAAATTTTAACAGTACTACTCCACCCACCACTTCACTGACCAAATAAAAAAAAAAACCTCTCTGATCAAAATGGTACTGTATAATAATGTTAATGTTACAGTGTTTTAAAATGTATTCAGTTTATATTCATGGTTCACACAAGGTCCATTTCTGATTTCTTTAAGTCTTGCATGGACTTTTTTATTTTTCTTTTTGATCATTAACTTTTACCTGACAGTCAATTTGTTTGTTTTAAAATAAGGAATATTCGAGATGCATGCGCCTGACATCTAAGTGTTATTAGTAAAAACAATGAATCTTTCTGTAAGAAACAGTGTATTTTAAAATGAAATGGAGATCTTTTGTAAAGGTTAAAAACTCATTTAATTTTATGTCTTATAAGATTTATACTGAGTTCAATATTCTATAATTGTATTAATTCAAATGTGAACCTAAAAATTTTATAGCCACTTTTGAAAGAGATGTATCTTTGCTCTGGAAATTGTTACTATCTTAAAGCTGTAATGAAATGCTTCTCCTAAAAAATAAAATAATTTTTTAAAATTAAAATAAAAATTAAAAAAAAGATAAAGAATAATCCCTTATTTTCATCTGTACATCTATCTGCACAAACAATACAAGTATCTCTTTTTCAGAAGCACGAATCAATGAAAACCATACACTCAGGCCACCAGAATAATGCTAAGATTTCACCCTGAACTCACTGCATAATTTGCCTCATGAAGCAAAGGAGGTCAGACAATAGCATTAGAGATAGAAAACTCCAGATAAGTGGTAATTTATTTGATCCTGCAACATGTGCTTTGCTAATGTACAGTGGGCTTTGATGAGATACTGAGCATACCTAAAGTAGAAAGGAACAAACAGTGGAACATTGTTACCTTGTTATATATTTTTTATCAACAGTACAATCCTCATTAAAATTTAGTGACGGGGCTGGAGATCAAGAGGTTAAGAACACTGGCTGAAGACCGGGTTTGAATCCCAGCACATACATGACAGCTCAACTGTCCATAACTCCAGTTCTAGGGGAATCCGAAGCCCTCTTCTGACCTCTGTGGCATTGCATGACATGGGCGCACTCACATACAAGCAGGCAATACACTCCTACATATGAAATAAAAATAAATTTAAAAAACATTTAAAAAATTTAGTCGTAATTTTTCTATTCTTATTTTATGTGTGTGTTTGCCTGCATCTATGCAAGTAATTATGAGCATGAAATGCCCATAGAGGCCAGAAGAGAGTGTTACATACCCTGGACCTGAAGTTACAGATGGTTGTTAGCCACCATGTGGGTACTGGAGACTGAACCCACATCCTCTGCAAGATCAGCCAGTGCTCTTAACCTTTGAGTTATCTTTCCAGATCAAAATTCCATGATAATTTCTAACAATGTACATTGAAGACTAGCTGATGTTTCAGAAATCAAAAGTTATAGCAATGCTGTCAATTTCTGTTTCTCTTCTATGTGCTATATTTGTTCTTTTTGTAGCTATAATCCTTTGTATTCCAAATAGTTTCATTCATTTGTTACTGCACAAACATTTTGGGTACTAAAATCTATGGTTATCTGAACTAATAATATAAGACATCTGCCTTCAAAGAGCTTTAAGCTAACCAAATACTGCATAAACTGGGTGAAGATCAGTTCAAAAGGATTTATGCCAGAGAACATCTTCCTGATGAGGTCTGTCAGATGTGACCCATAATGAATAACATCTCCACATTTCCCTAACCAGATTACATGGAATGAAGAAAGGAAATGAGATTTCTGAAGCAGACTTAATATATTCAGAACTGGGGAGTTAGCTCCTTGAAGTTCTTCTCAATTTTCAACAACTTCTTAAAGTATGACTTTGTAAATACGACATTGGACTTCCTAAGCCCCACCTCCCACCTCAAAAAATAGGAAGTAAATTATTGAAGCATTGACAGTTGCATACATTTCTGATGTCTGGATGCTGCCTTGCTCCCATTGTTTGCCAGTGCCACAGACCATACTCTGTTAATGATGGCTAATTAGATTTCTATAATCCTGCCATCTTGTGTTGGAGGTGACATTTTATTTGCATTTCTCCTGTGACTCCTTGGTTGTTCTGTGTTGTAGGGAATATTTTCTCTCAGCCAGCCTGACTTTTGTTACTTTTCTGTAGTGGCAGTTCCTTCTGTTAGTATCATAAAATCAATGCCCTCCAAAACACAGTTCTGCCACTCAGCATTTAAATAGCAAGGAATAGGAACGTGATCATCTGATTAGTCAAACAGGCTCATGTTCAAAATCCATTTCCAAAAGCAAATAATAGGATTGGATTGAGTTCAGAATGGAATTATGCCTTGGGCATATTCACAAACCTATTCTTTAACCAATAGAAAGTAGAAGGACTTAAGTCTTGCATTCCTACTTTCATGTTGCATATGAACTAAATTCTTTTAAAAACATGGAAATGATTCTTTAAAAATGAGGATGAGATTCTATCTCAGGCAAATATTTAGAAGTTAGCAACTGTAGGGTAGCCAGAAAGTGAAAAATCAGAACCGAATATAATTCATATATAAATAGAAATTACTTTAAAAGTTGATAAGCAGTCCTCACGTGACTTTTAAATCAGTAAATACAAATATGTGATGAGTCAGTGTTTGTATATTTTAATTAATAGAATTCTGTTGAAATTATTAGTTCCTATTTCAAGCCATGTTTCTGGTCATGGTTCAGAAATTCAGTATAAATCATTTTGAGAATGAGCCACACTTTTCCATCAGATTATATTTGTTTCCAATATTTTTATCTTTACTTGGGGATGTGCTTGGATATAGTTCTCAAAATCAGAGATCTACTCAGATTTGCCCTACAATGCTGCCAAACCAAATGAACTTCCAAACTATGTTTATGCTGGTCATGGTCTTGTTATGTACTCTGGCACACCCACATACTTGTTTTTGACTGGATACAGAGAATGTGTTTGAGGCTAAGAAATTGTAACATTGTAGTGTTTTTTGCATCTCAAATATATCTGCAGAATATGTCTGCTAGTAGTCTGCTAATTAGGGATGGAAACTTCATCATTCTTGAGTCCTAAAAAATTTATAGTGTCATGTACCTCCCTAGCTCTTACAATCTTTCAGTTCCCTCTTATTCAAAGATCCCTGGCCCTGGGTGGCTGAGGTTTAATATAGGAGTCCTATCCAGAGACACACACTCTGCAGTTTCTACATTTTGGCCAATGATGGCCATCTGTGTTCATTGTCCTCTGTTTCATGAGGAAGCATCACTGGTGAGAGTTGAGAGATGCATTAGTATTCTCTCTACTCCCTCTCCCACAGAATCGTCCAGGCTTCTGGGAACTCACTCATATGAACTTAAAATAATGGTGACAGCATGCAGAAGACCCATAACAACTCAAGCCGACAAAATCCAGCATAGAACTGTGGCAATGGATAGGAGGCCCCAACCTCAGTGGAGGAGGTATTGACAGCTGATTATTACTGGATGAGCGAGAGTTGATATTCTTTAAGGGAGAGACTCTAGATAGGCTGACCAGGCTCCAGTGGATGAATTCATATCGAGGGATACATAGGCACACAAACTTTACTTGATAGGCTTTAACATATATGACAGAATGCATGAAATCCAGTGGAGAGGATTGAGAGAGTATAGAGATGTGGAGTCTAAATATGATTTAGTTTTGTGAAGTACACAAAACTTCAATACAAATATATATTGAAGAAAAAAATTTATATGGGGCTACAGCAACTCTCAGTGATCTAAAACATGGTGCCTCTCCTGTACTGCATTGACCTTACTTATTCATCAAACTATCACAATCAGTTCTCATTCTTGCACCAAAATTACTGCATTTTAATTGAAAGATAAACAGGGAATAATAGCACATCATTGATTTGACACATGGCATTAAAAATTGCCTGCATTGGCACCTTAAGTGGGAAAACCATGATAGAGGGGGGAGATGATACAAGAGAGAAACAATGCCTAGCTAGTCACGAAAACCAGAGGGAACCATATTATTCCTACAATCTACTGACAAAT
>NW_008351640.1:387876-411148 GCF_000622305.1 Nannospalax galili | reverse complement strand
TGTAATCATGCTCAGATGCCGAGGAGCTCAGAAGGTGGGCGACTGTGACCAGTGATAGTCATGTATATAGAGATTAGAAATGCATGTGAAAACGTCTCAATGTCAATTGCCTTGTAATTTTTTTTGTATAAAAAAAAAAAAAAAAAGTATCTTCTTGAAGTCCCTCAAATTAGAATAAGAAATAAGAACAAATCATCCTGGAATAACGCAAAGGAAAATAGCTTTAGATACTTAAGTGACAATAGAATTTATTCTTATAATTGTTTTAATAGCTTTTGTATAATCCTCATCGCTATTATGAAATGTATTTAAAAAAAGTTCTTGAAGAATTAATAAATGCATTAAAAAGTAAAAAAAAAAAAATTGCCTGCATCTCACATAATGCCCTCGATTCTTCAAAGAGCTCATCCTTTTAAAACTTGAAAATAAACTCAAAGTATTTTGCAGCCATTTTTTATTGTATGTATGTTTGCTGACATAGTAACTGAAGCTTGACAAAAGCTGTTAATTTAAGAAGTGAAAGAGGAAATTATGAAGGAAAATAGCATGAAACATCAATGAGAACAAGGGCTCAATCAACACTGGGACTATAATTGTTCTGTGGCCATAAGAAAACTTCCATGATGGATTTGCACTTTCACCTTGATGGCTTGGGCTTCATTCTCCAGAATTGTCTTCCTAGTAGATTCTGGAAAGGGCATTGTGACCGTGAAGCTTCTATGATAATCCATCGTCCTACCTCCTTCCGATGCTCTGTGGAAGGAGTCTATTAAGGGGCGAGGCTATGGCGATATAAGTCAAGAAAACCACAGGGCCACTCTCTCGCCATTTTGTGGGGTTGTGGGGAAACCACCCGACAGGTTTGGATGTGGACTTTCAAGCACAGCCATGAATGGGGTAGTCGCCATTTTTGGAATAGATCACAGGGAAATATGGGGCATTTCAGGAGCTCCTCGATAGGTGAGATGTGGAGCACACTGGGAAAAAGGGTGGAGCCACTGGCATATTGAGGACAGGAACACTGAGGGAGAGAGACTGGGGCTGGAGATGAATGGCACATGCATTTCAAGTATGGAAAAGGAAAATAGTATAAGAATCTGTTTCTGTAAGTCACCCCCTCCCAAATGTTATATAAACTATGCAATATCTGAATAGAATGTCTTATGTCAGTTAGTCAATCCACATCAGGACAGGGAGACCCTGAGTGGGGGCAGGTCTCACAGCAGAAAAAGGAAAATTTAAAATGAAAATTTAGTGAAACAGGCATTATCTTATAAAGATGGAGGAAAAAAATGAAGAAGCAGCCATTTGGTGTCCAGCTGTCATATTTTCTCTTCTGTCCAAGGAAAATTCTAAATGTGGTCATGCTGCAAAGTAATTATGACCTTACAGCAGGAATATATCATCAGTTCACATTAAATTGGGAATTTTCCTCTTTCAACATAACATTTTTACTGTCTTGAAACAGGGTTAGGTCTTCCCGAGAGCAAGACAGTGTCCATCTTGCTAACCATATTACGTTGCTGACTGGTTACCCTATAGGGATTTTGATACATGAGTTAGTGTACATGTGAGAGTACACACACACACACACACACACACACATTCTCCACTTGAACCAACACAAATATAATGTATTCCATATGTCAGTGGCAATTCTAAGCAATACATATATAAATAAATACATTCTCATCCAAGCAATTACTTTGGGGGATTTTCTTCTTTAGCTCAGTCAGTCAATAATGAATAAACCTCAAGAAATATGTTTCCCAATGCCAACAGACTCATGCTTCTCCAAATGATGTCATTGTATGAAGCCTCGGAAGGAAAATATGTAGTCTCTGAATTACATCTCTTTTAGCATTCACCTAATTAGCTGTTTTAACGCCACCTACAGATTTTTTAATTGAGAACTTTTAATGAATTTTTTTTATTTTGAGAATTTCATGTGTGAGTAGTTTCACATCATTTTTACCTCTCCCTTTCCTTGCCCCCAACTCCTCCTATGCCCCTCATTTCCTCTCCCATGTCCTCATGTCCTCTTTTTCTTTTAAACTTTTATTTCTTTTTATTTTTTTTTACACACACACACACACACACACACACACACACACACACATACACACATCTTATGGCATCATCCCTTTACTGTTGCTTATACGTACAAGTGTTTTGGTTTGACTACTTGGGATCAGATAACTCAACAGGGCTCATTCTTGAAAAACCTTTCTCTCTAT
Source organism: Nannospalax galili (assembly GCF_000622305.1). NCBI lineage: Eukaryota > Metazoa > Chordata > Mammalia > Rodentia > Spalacidae > Nannospalax > Nannospalax galili. The sequence continues at coordinate 408,911 of NW_008351640.1, read as the reverse complement.
TTAAGCTTGGAGATTGCTCTTTTCAAAGTGATTATGCCTGACCAGTATAACTCTGTCATAGAATAAACCACCAAATCAATTTTGTCTTGTTTGTTTTGTTTTGTTCTATAACATGATGATGTTATAGAAGTGATGATTTATATTATTATATTATATTATATTATAATAGATAATGATATTGTAGAAAAGTATGCTACCTACCATTGAACCTTGTCCTTAATACTCATTTCTGATATTGAATGGCTATCTTATCAATCTGAAAACTCTCTACATATTTAAAAATACATTTCAGAAACTTTTCTGTCCTCCATGCAGTGTTTCTGAGTCACATTACAGTTATACCTGAATAATGAAACAGCCTGAATCTAGAGTATTCATAAGACCGAGAGCAGACCCAAACCATCAAGAACTTGTTCCTTCCAATGTCTCTTAGAGCTGTGCTCTTAGGTTAGGCTTCACTCATTCTTTTACTGAAACAGCATCTCCAGCATGATATGGGAAAATAGAAGTCAGGATCCACCCTTATATTTTGTTGTTGTGTTGTGGTTCTTTTGTTTGTTTGTTTGTTTGTGACAGTGTCTCACTGTAGCCCCAACTGTCCAAGAACTCAATATATAGACCAACGTGGTCTCAATCTCATAAAGATCACCCTGCTTCTGCCTCCTGAGTGCTGGGATTCAAGACCTGTGCCACCATGCATGATTATGAACAATATTTTTTGGTTATAAGGTTAGCTAGAAGTCTTCCGTCCAGATTATGTCCATATTATAAAGTCATTCATTTATAAATTATGGACATTAACTTTGCTAAATTAGCTCCAAATTGTCTTGATTGTCTCTTGCTTAAAAAATCTCTGTGTAACCATCAATATTCTCTCCCTCCCACATACACACAATTTAATTGTGTGTTTAGCTTTAAGATTTTAAAAAATAGAATTAAAAAATTGAATATATATTTAATTATACAGAATTCTTACAAAATATTCAGCTACTTTATTTCCTTGTTTAGCCACTTCAAAATTATGTTCTGGGTAGGATGACTTGTGACACTACTGAGCAAGCAATAAAAAGAACCATCTGTATAAAGGGGCTTAGTGAAATGTGTAAAACAAATGAACAATCTAATGAAGAGTAGTTCTTTTATAATGCTAATGAAGAATTATTTTAATGATGAAAATTACTTTATCAACAGAATAAATCCACTCACAGTTTTACTCTTTACATTGACAAGATGGAAATTATAAAGCAAAGATTTAAGCATTTTAACTTTTTTTTATGAATGCCTGCTTATTATTGAAAGGCCTTAAAAATCATTTCTAACTCCAATTGGCAAAAGCATCCATTTATTCCAGAAAAGAGTAAATAAAATGTGAGAGACACTTGAGAAAAATCATTTCAAAATTTTAGTAGGTCATTTCATAATAACTATTCAGATTGTAATCACACTTAAGAATGAAATTTGAAGAAAGCAAAGTACTTTAATTAAGGTTCATTAATATTCTATTCAAGTTCAGTAGTCAACAATCACTTTTATTTTGATGCACTTAGTCCTTGATTCACTTTTAGTGTTTCTGAATATGCTGCAGTAGGCCTGCAAATAACATTTTAAAAGATGTTAATCTCAGTATCAGTTGGAGGAGAGAATCAGAAAATGCCCAATTATGTGATTATTAAGTGCTTCACTATCCCTTCAGTCATTAGACTTCTCACATCACATAATGAAAAGCATGAATAAAGAAACAGGGTCACCACACTGACATTCTCTCTAAGCAATTGGAACCATTTGTTCCTGTTCAGAATACTCCCATAACATTGAGGAAAATAGCATTCGCAAAGAAATAGCATGTCCTTTAAATGTCTATTGCTGTGCAGTTTTGGATAAGGGAATAAAGAACTTTATCTCCAAAAATATTAATGGGTCTCTACTAGATCTTATTTCAGATAAATCCCTATTACTTGCAAAGTATTTTCTGATTTCTGTTAGCATAGCTTTTAGAAATGTGATTATCTTTTTTCTTAGTGACAGATTCATCTGTCAAGCCATGTCCCCAATGATGTATGTACATTGAACCCCTATAAAATAGACCAGAAGTAAAAGCAAATGTAATACCCTTTTGCAATTGGATTCCATTTACTACTCAAACATTTTCCCTTGGTACTATGGCATATAAGGATCCTTCTAAAACTAAATTGATCTTATACATTTTAATGTTTCTTAAGAACCCTAATATTCTATTTGTATACTTAATTTCCATTTATGGAAGGAATGGAGAGAATACACCAATGTGTACATCTGTCAAGTCATTCACACTTCATTTTCTCTAAATATTAATCAATTTCAGATGTGGTCATATTCGTGATTTAAATATTCATGGTACCCACTAACATTTTACATTTCCTTCTCATAGATCCAGACACAGATAGACACCCCACCAAAAAAGATACATAGTTGGAAATTAAGATTACAAAGTGCATCTTAACAGTATTAGTAAACTGCAAATTGAAAGAGCCATGAGGTCAAATACATACAGATAAGAATGGCTAAAATTCAAACGCAGGCAACAGCCAATGTAGATGAGTACATGGAGGAAGAAGGACTCTCCTTCAATGTGGAAAAGAGTGCAAAGTTTAAGAGATATTTTGGAAGACATTCAGAAGTTTCTTGCAAAGCTAGCAACAGCCTGCCACAGAGAAACCAGCAATTTTACTCCATGGCATGTACCCAAGGAGCTTAAAATGTACTAATGCACTGACAGACATGGACACACACACACACACACACACACACACAGAAACAATAATGCACATAAATATTTACAACAATATCACTCACAATGTCAAATCATGGATACAAACAAATTATCGTTCAAAAACTTAATTTATAAGTGAAATAAATTGTGAACAGTTTACAAAATGGAATCTATACATTGCTAAAAAATGAATTCGAAATCATGAAAATGGAGAGAAAATATAAACAGCAAAATCCTAAATGGAAGAGATTATTAATGTATGATCCCAATTATCACATAATTTAGAAAAAGAAGAAAATGTGTGGAGATAGCAAAAATCAGTGATTCCCAGAAGTTAGTAGGGGACAGAGAGAAGGATCCTAGACCCAAAGAGGATTTCTTTGTGCAAGAAGGTGTTCTGTATAATACAAGTCATAATATCACTATCACAGCCTAAAGAATGTATAATGCCTAGAGTGAACTTTTCTAAGCAAAATTATAGACTTTGGAAGATTATGAATTGGCAAATGAAGTTTTAATATTTAAAATAAATGTGTCACACTTATGTAGGATTTGGAAAGTATAGAATGCTATCTTTTCTGGAATCAAGAGATAGATTGAAAAAATAATTTCTCCTCTAACTTCTTATGATCTTAAATTGCTCTAAATTCTGGAAATGGTAGCTGTAATCATTTCATAAGATACTGTTGATGTAAAAAAACAATAGAATTATGTTTTGTAAGATACTGTTTTAGAGGAGGTCTATTTTTGTTTCTCTTATTTTTATTTTGAGACAAGTTTTCATGTAGCCTAGGCCAGGCTGATCTTCAACTCCTGGTCTTTTTAACTCTACCTGTGAAATTAGGGGACTATAGCAGTATGCCATCATTTCTGGCTACTCTGTTGTTTTTACAGGGTTCATTTAATCCATTTATTGACAGGAAATTAAAGTGTTTGAGCTTTCATGGATAAAGTTCCCATATGTCATTCATTTTAAATGAAGGAATCTTTTGCATTTTCTAATCTCAAAGAGATTTATGAATTTTCTTAAGGTTTTAAGAAGCAATTGACCTTTCACTAATCTCCATTTGTTGCCCCAACAAAAAGTAAAAATAAACACAGAATCATCCATCCATAACTTTTACTGTATCTTCAGTATAAGGAGTAATGTAGGTGAGCAATCAAAGAAGGTCGAATGGTTAATCCTGATTGTGAACTTGACTAGATTAAGAGAAACCTAAGAAACTGTTAAATTTCAATTCCAGGAGGGAGCCTCACTTTGAATATTAGTGGCGTAGTCCAGCTGACTGGGATTCTGGACTGAGCAAAAATACAAGAAAAAGGATGTCATCATGGCATGGAAAACCAGTGCTTTGGGAGCAGGCATTTCTTGCTGCTGCCTTGGCCAGCGGACACCACATTCAGGGGTGACTCACACCAAAGCATCTCCTAGTTGCTCCAGTGCCTTTAGAAGCCTATTGCTTGAGTTTCATTGTGGGTCCAAATTTTCAAAAGCCTTCTTGCATCTTAGGACTATTCCTATAAAGAGCTACAGTTTTCTTTGTCTCTCTAGCTTACAGATAGCCATTGCACGACTACTCAGCTCCTGAAGATGTAAGCCAGTCTAGTATTCATTACAAGCCATTTATTCAATACATAAACTAAGAGAAGCTCACAATTACTCATTCTCATATTATTATCCAGAGTCTTATGACTGCTGCATGCTACATATCCATATTTGTGGCCTTTGTGTTGCTGTGACTAAAAGCCTGACAGAAAACAGTTAGGGGAGGAAAGACTGATTTTTTTGCTTCTCTAAGTTTTAGTTTGAGACAAGGTTTTGTGTAACCTTGCCCAGGCTGAACTGATCTGATATTTTCAGAAAGATCATTCAATTTATTGTCTTTTGTCACTATGGACTCAGGTGACCATAGTGATAGCAGCTTGTGGTGAAGGAGAAACATTCATGTCTTGGAAGGAGTGGAGAGAGAGAGAGAGAGAGAGAGAGAGAGAGAGAGAGAGAGAAAGGGAGAGAGAGAGAGAGAGGAACATACTCAAAGTAACATGCTTTCTCCAGCTAAAATTTACATAACTCACATAACTCTGAAACTTACATCAGCAGCTAGGGGCCAAGAGCCTAACACACATATGAAGTTTGCTTCATAGTCAAATAACAACATTCTTACTTTGAAACTGCCTGTTTATCTCTGAGAGCTTATAAATCGTACTGTTCTCCTCATTAAGATCAAGGTTATCTGTTAATAATCAGTGAAGTGTTTTCTTCTGTGAATGATAGTTCCTGGATAACACCACACCTTACTTTGAAGTTTCTACAATGTTGCTTAACTGATTAAAACTAGTGTTTGTGAGAGTTTGGAATTTTTCAGGTCCAGAGCCTAACTATAAGTTGTCTTGGACTATCATAGTCCTTTAATAGCCTTTCCCTGCTCATCTCTACACCTGAGGCAATATTCTCGTGAGCATCAGATAAAACCTTTTATAATGTATAAACTTAGCATAACACTAACTTCCTCCAATCCCAAAGCTAAGAATGTCCTTACATGGCTGTAACCCATCTCTCCATCTCTCAGATGAATCCATCAATATTTTTGAAAAGTTTATTGATTTATACCTTTTTCTGTTACTATAAAAACTGTATGAAAACTGTCCCCACTTTGGAACCTGGAATGTTGGGTAACTTAAGTCTATGTTCTAAGGCAAGGTCATTCATATTTGGCTACAGAATAAGTGATCTCTCATCCCCTTTGAGAACAGTCATGTGTTTCTTGGTCAGCAATGACAATTCCAGTTGATGGTGGCTTATCTGAGAATGCTGATTCACTTCACACCGTTGACATGAAAACAGACATCAACTTGGAAAATACCACAAGGCATAGGCTAGTGTTCATGTATCATAACCAACACAGTCTAGTTTCTAAAACTTTTGATGCAACCATAAGTAAGAAATTGTGCCCTTTCTTAAGAGAGCAATAGAAAAAACTGAAATTGTAGTTCAAAACATGAATGGGGCTCTTCATTTATTTAACCATTCAAAATTTTGCTCCATGCTGTACTCTGCATTATATGACTTGAGTTAATAATCTTTATAAATTCTCACTTTCATCATTTATAAGGAAGATTTAATAAGAATTACCTAACTATTAAGTTTCCTCCCTATATGTTGGGAAACTAATAGCCCTCCTCTACAACTATCTAAAATGAATGGTTTTAATACACTCTGAACCCCAGACTTCAAAAATATTTCTGTTAATTTATGTAAGGGTGAAATGGAATTGAATGTTTGTTTTGTCTGTACTCAAAACTATGCATTCCATGGCCACAAATGTACCTGTTAGAAATTGAATTCCCAATTCTAGGCTACTGGGATCACAAAAGGAAATAAAGTGAAGGACGGGGGCTTGCCTGAAGAAAACCCCTCGTACTGAAGACTGAATGAGTCCAATTCTGATGCTGAATGAAGTGAGAACAAAGCCCAATGGGAGAGCACATGGAAGCAGCTGTGCTTTACTGCAACACAAACAGTCTGCACATTTTGCTGCTGATTTATAATGAAATCAGAAATTATAAGTGACACACTGATGATTGTTTATAAAGCAAACATTTGAAGCTGAAGAGGTGCCAGTGCTTTATGAAAGGCAACCATCTGACCCACCTTTATGCACAGTTACTGAGCTCTCTTCCCATCATGAAGATGCAACATTTTCACATGAAAATGGAAAGGATGCATTGGGGTTATAGTAAAGCAGTCTTGGGCACACTCTACAGTGAATGTGATGGTTTTCTAAATTCAAATCCAAAATCAGTCATTAACAAAAACATCCTTGATTTTGATAAAAATGAGTCCTCAGAAAATGGAAGTCTAGTGTTTCTCTGTCTGTGTGACAAGACTTCCCAATATCCAGGTAGAGGCTGGCATGACATTTCAGAAAACGGAGTGAACCAGAAATTTGTCCCTTTCTTCCTCTTGTTTCTAATTTCACCCTGTGCCCCACCACACACTTTGCTGCTACACCTAGAAGTGTTGTGATCCAGTCACTTAGATAAAGACAACTGGGAAGAAATTTATATTTTAGTTGAGTCAGCAATCAAAAGGGATGAACCTGCTATCCTCACATGTAACAATATTTTCTGCATTTCTGATGTGTTATCTATATCCCAGAGTAACTTTGGCACATAAACATGCCTGGGCTCAGATAACATAGCTTTATTTTAATCTGGTAACATAGTAGTTTTCATTCTCTACCACCCTCTTATTCTTAAGTACAGAGGAAATTTGGCTCAGAGGTTGGTCAAATACATACAAGCCTGCATTGTAATCATAAACCATTTTCTCTAACATCTAGGCTTGCAGCTGAATCTGGATATATCCTTGAGACTTCTATTACCCTCTATGATTTATTTTACAGAAGCCTATTTATTCTTTCCTAAAATGTCAAGACAGGTAGAAAATTTTTCTAACACCAATACCAAGTTTCATACACACTTAATAAGCTGTATGTCTGGCCCCCCAAAATGGTTTATATTATCAGTCTACCTTATGAGATGTTAAGACTTTAATAAATACAGTTTTTTCTTGTTGTATAAAATTGTTACCATGGCTTATGTTCACATGAGCCTGAATCACTACAAGTATCTACAAACAATTTCCTTGAATATGTAAAAGTTGATATAATGAAGTAAGCCTAATTAGAAAGGACAGTATCCATTAAAGAGCTGTGTCAGAGTGGATATTTTGAAGGGTAAGTGATAAATAGCTCCTCAAATTCTTAAGCAGGAAGTAAACACTGACAAAATTAATTGCAAAGCAGTGTAAAAATTGACTACATTAGCATTGTGAACAAAATGAGGATAAAACAAATGTGCTGAGTTCATGTGCCTAGGTATGCAGCTTATGAGTGATTATACACCCCTGAAGAGAAAGACTTCCAAACTTTGTATACAGGATCCCAAATTTTCCCTAGAATTTTTTACTCAACTGTAGATATAAAGGTATATAAAAAACATATTAATCATTTATTGATAATAAATCAAAAAGAAATTTCTATTTTAATTATATAATTTCATACTTTGCTAAGACAAAAATAAATTTTCTATGGATGGATTTACTTGTTTTTTAATATAAATAATTAAAATCTGGTTGAATGTTTGGTACTCCAGAATACAGAACATCCTCAACATTTTTGAGGGGTTATATATTTTTTAATATATTTTTATTGAGGTTTTGTAATTTCATACAACAGTTCTTGATCAAATTTAGACGCCCCCAGCTGTGCTTCCCCCATGCCACCACCAAACCTGATGTATTCCATCATACATGGTAAGTCCTATTCATTCAGGATTTGTACCCAAATGTCCTTCAGTGTAAATGCATCTACTGAAGTCTAGGAGTTATCAGTATTTTGAATTTTATGATCATCAGGATGAAAATGAGTCTCTGCATTCAAAATTGAAGAAGTATGTTTAAGTCTACTTCAGAAATTATTGGAATTGCTATTCTTATCCTAAGTCAAAATTAATTTAATGTTTTTAAACATGAAACTCAAGTCAGCAACTCCAATATCACTGTTTTAAATTAAATGTTCTAACCCAGTACATTCCAAAGATATACAAAATTGCTATTTATATATTGAAGAATATTGATAGAAAATAGTCTTTTTTTTCCACAAGTAAATTATTATGTTCCAATAGTACCAGAAAACATTGTATCAGCAGTAAAACTGGTGCTGTCATGACAGAATAGTCAGCTCTGAGAAGCAGTGATTGAGGCAGCATTCATTGGTGTTGTGTAGTGTGGCAATTGTGTAGTGTGTATTTGTGTTCAGAACTGAGGCTGCAGTGCGGTTACGCACTCCACACGTCAAGCACTGCTGGAAACAGCTTGCTTTCCTCACGTATCTTATCTTGAATTAATTCTTGGTTGCTGCATGATCAGAAACCTTTTACTGCTGTCAAATGTTTCAGGATCCCTGGACCTTGACCTACAGTTGTAAAGAGCTGACTCAATTATCATTAGATCATCAATATTTTTATACAACTTTCTAATAATTCAAAAATACAGACATGGCTTAGGCTTGTGGTGGTCAATATATAGGGACAATTTATCTCAGCAAAATAAATAGTAAAAATAACACAAACAGTGATGATAGAAAATACTGAGATTCAATACTAATTGCAGTGGAAAATAGTCATAAAATGTCTATTTATTTTCTTAGTCGTGATTAAAAAGATGATGGACATGCAGGAGGTTTTAGTTAGGGATGTAACGGAATTCCACTTTGGTTTTTGAATGCCATGTTTGAAGTTAATGAATATGATGATTTACAGGGAATCTGGTATTTAATTTTATAAGACCATCAGGTTGGAATTTTACAACAGTTTATCTAAGAGAGGACTTGTTCCTGAGAAATTTCTTCTACCTAGAACTTTTCATAAGTGACTTGGGAAAGTTATGGATTTGGGGGACAAATATCTTTTTAAAAATATTTACCTATTTATTTAGTTATTTTTACACATGTACTGCCTGCATATATGTAAGTTTGTCCATGTCCTGCAATGCCCATGGAGGACAGAAGGGGCCAGAAGGGGCCATCAGATCCCCTGGAACTGGAGCTACAGACAGCTGTAGCTGCCATGCGAGTGGTGGCATTCAAACCTGGGTCTTCTGTGGGAACAGCCAATGTTCTTAACTGCTGAGCCATCTCTCCAGCTCCTGAAGTCAAATATGCTTTATTTTAAATCTTTCTTCTAGCTGATGTAGGTTACTGATATGTACCCCTAGCATTCAGGAGGTTGAGGCAAGAGGATCCAGCATTTGAGGTGCTACAAAGTGAATTCAAGATTAGCCCCAACTATAAAATAAGATCCTAGCTCAACAAACCAAAGTAACCACAGCAAATAAATTGAAAAAAATATAGATATAGATATGTGTGTATATAATTAGATGTAAATTTCTTAAGAGAAAACAAAAGCGCAAAAGCAGATCTAGTATCCTCATGGTTCCTTCTGGTTGGCTTAGAAATGCAGTTCTAAGTCAAGATCTTTAGTCAAAATGCAATATGACTGCAATCAAAATGGAAAGGAGTCTTCCTCTTTGTTGGCCAGAGGTTTAAGTGCCTTGCTGTATGATTCTTTCCATAATATTGAATGAAGATCCCTATGATAAGACTGTTGGATTCCTCACAGGGAGTGAGCTTACAGAAAACTAGGAAGAAAGCATAATTTCAATTATAATGTTGTCTTGTAGATGACACACCATCTCTTCCAACTTATTTTATTAGAAAAGGCAGTAAGTCTATCTTATAGCAGATGGAAAAAATGATCTTAACTCTTGAAAAAATAGTAATTAGTAGATGTATTTTTAATCCTCATACCTAAGTTTCAGCATCATCATTGATCAAGCAGAAATGGAAATATGTACATATATGGAATAAATATTGCTGGGTTTATGGTAGATTTAAAACAGAAAACCTCAACTATTCTCTCCTCTCTTTTACTTTTCTTTGTGTGTTTTGTGTTCCTTCTCACTATTCATTCCTTTTACCAGATTACATTGCTATCATCTTTATCATCATCATTTTCATCATCGTTACCATTGTTCCAGTTTCATATCTGACCCAGAGACTAAATACCCTGGCTAAGAGCAACTTAGGGTAGAAAAGGTTTGGTTTACATTTCCAGGTTGCCATGAATCATATATGATAAATCAAGGCAGGAATTTTCAACACTTAGCTACTATCACATCCACAGGTTAGAGCAGAGATATAAATGCACACGTGCTCACCTGCTTGCCTGCCCTCAGCTCCATTTCTCCACTCATACATAGTTCAAGACCACTGCCTGAGGACTGGTGCCACCCACAGTGATCTAAGCCTTCTCAAATCATTATCTAATTAAGACAGTCCCCCACAGTCATACTCACAGGCCAACAGAGCATAGACAATCGTTCTTTGAGATCCTCTTCCCAGCTGACTCAAAGTTGTGTCAAATTGAAAATTAAAGCTACCCATCACAACTGTCATCATATCCCTGTCAACACAATCATCAACATCTTCATCATCATCCTCATCAATCATCATATCCTGGCTTCTCTCAGAAGTTCTATGATATGACTTTCTCTAATTTGACTGCCCCATAGCTATTTTACTCAATTTTTTATGGACAAAGTACTATTACACACGCTATAAATAAATATTGAATTAGATAATTCATATAGCCTAGATAATATGACTCATTTTTATATGATAAAGTGACACAATGGATCTATGTCATGATTAGTCTCAAATATCTATATTGAAAATGGTATGCTCAGAGTTCAAAAACTCGTGTAATTTAGTCTTCATCATTGTGCTATGTTTCCATATGAGTTCTTCAGTCTATAGGAAATTTTTGAAAAAAAAATGAAAATAACAAAACATGAAAAGATGTAAACTTTTAGGACATTTGTAGACATTTTCCATATTTCTTTGAAGTGATTAAAAAGGCAAAGAGAACAGTTTTTTTTTTAAAGATGATAAAATGGAGAAGAATATCAAAAGTGAATATGGGTTGTAGCCTGTTGTTTTGGCTTGGATATATGCTGTTCTGGCCAGGACACACCATTTATTTTCATAGCCCCATGTAATATGTAAAACTAGTAAGGAAAAGAAAAAAGAATTTTAAAATCTAGTTTTCAACTCATATTATTTGGAAAGTTGTAACAATCTGTGTATAACACTATATCCTATCATGTTTGTTACAAATCATCTCACCAATATTTCTTTGACCACGAATACCAATATCCTTACATTTTAGACTTTTTTAATTGTGAGTACATTTTTTCTCTTGTAAGATAAATTTTCGAATCGACATTTTGTGGGTTAATTCTGAAAACTCAAAATACATGAAACATATCAAGAGGATGAATACATCAAACAAATCCATTCTTGTCTTATAACTGAGGTGATAATCCTATATTATAATGTAAGTGATGGTCAATTTAGTTGAGCTGAGATTTAAAGACTGTACCCAAATAACTGTGAAATTTTAGATTTGTTTAACCTTGACTGATCTTTCACTACACTTCATATGAATTAAGCTGTAGTTTTCCAATACAATTTTCCATTTTGAAACTATTCTCACTGGGTGTGGCAGCACATGCCTTTAATCCCAGCACTTGAAATGAAGAAAATCTCTGTGAGCTCCAGACCAGCATGGTCTACATAGCAAGTTCCACACTCACTGGTGTTACAGGGAGACACTGTCTCAAAAAATAAAATGAAACAAAAAATAAACAAAAACGAAAACAAAAGAAAAAAATATTTTCAATATATTCTTGGATTCTAAATTATTGTTTTAGCAGAAGGGAAGTACTAGCATAGTAAAGAACAAGATGTACATCATTTAGCTGCTGATAACTTGTAGTCCTGTTACACACACACACGCACACACACACACATACATATACATACACACATATATGGAGACACCTACACACAGATGCATACACACATATGCAAAAACACACATGCACATGCACACACATGTACACACACAAATACACACACACACACACACACATCTCAGCTTGGCTAGATTCTCTGTAAATTTTTGGACTTCATCTGCTTTAATTTTGCTGAAGTTTCTAAAGAATAAAAGGATGTTCTTGCAAAATTCTCACTGAGTAAGGCACTGAACTCTAATTTTTTTACATAAAATGATGCCAGTACCATGAGGTTGAAATAGAAAGGCATGACAAAAATATGATCAGGAAGTAATTTACTCTTTGAAAATTATGTTATTTTAGAGCAAAGCCAAACTAATAGTCTGGAAATTTTTACCTTCTGATTGTCTGTCTTTTGTATAGTTTTTAAAGAATCAACAATGCCATCATTTTGCCTCTGATCTAGTCTGCTGATCTCCTACCCACAGTGAATACAGCTGGCTGATGAGAGCAGCTGTGGCCAGTACACATTGCTCTCTCATTCTAAATTTCCTGAATCAGCCAACAGCACTGTTTGATTTAGAAAGGAAAAGTATCTTACAACAGATCTAAGAGTACTTAGCCAATATCACAGCAATTCCAAAAATGTTTTTACTGTCTGCTTTATATGAGCCTGTGCCAAGGATACCTAATGGAGCAGGTTTCGTGCATTACAGTATAATCTTAAACCTCTTCACAGTGGGAGAGAGACTACAACTTAATATTAAATGAAGCAGTATTGGATCCTTTGTGTCTATTATGAAGCATTTTCATACCAGTGATTGGCTCAGTTTCAGTGCATTTGTTGGCCTTTAACAATAAAAAAAAAACCTCCCATTTCCTTCACCTGCACCTTTTTATTTATCTGCCCTCTTCTATAAAGTGCTGTAAATATTCACTTTAAAACAGAAACTTTCAGACAGAATCAGCTCTGGAAGAACAAGGGACTTGCTGCTTAGATTAGGCTGGCCTGGATCTCACAGAAATGTGCCTACCTCTGAATGATGCATGATGGGTTTAAAGACCTGTGCCACCATGCCTGGTTCTGTTTTCTTTATTAACAAGCCCTTTATAACACATTCAGTTGTTGCATCCCATTCAGAGAAGTGCATGGAATTTGTTATCATCTTTGTTTGTGCGTATTATGGTATTTAAAAGGTACTATTATACTAAAGTGCATAAGTTACTATGAATACATATTATCATTTTATGTGACAAAAAAACTATATTTATTCATTAATTTGTTCATGTACCAGATACTTCCTAAGTGGCTACTCTTTACCAAGCATTGTACAACTTCCAATAAGCAGTAAAGTAATGATTGCTTTGATTTTCCTTACACTTCTTCATTCATAGGCTATACAAGTATTACTTTAAATCACAAACATTTAAGTATACATGGCAAACAGTGGTTCCTTATCATAAACTATATATCAGTGAGATATAGCAATATATTTTAGAAACATGAAAATATAAAAAATAAAATTCGGAGGACAGAGAGAAGGCTCAGTGTTTGAAAGCTCTGACTGTTCTTACAGAGGACTAGAGTTTGGTTCCCAATACCCAAGTTAAATGTCTCACAATGCCATGTAACTCCAGCTTCAGGAGATACAATGCTCTCTTCTGGTTTCAGTGGACACTCTAACATGTGTAGCATACATGCACACAGGCACACATAAAAAAGTAATATAAATCTAAAAAATACTAATTAATATATAGTAACCTTCAATGATGGAAACAATGTGGTATACATAAATTTCATAAGCAAATTTTACCAAACAGCAAAAAAAAAATGGAACAAATGTCCCACAATATTTTTCAGAAAAGCACAAGAAACATTCCATAATTTGCCTATGAAACTTGCACCAAACTAGTATTAAAATAAGGTAATTATTAAAAGAAATACTGCAGCCCAATTATCTATAATATACATTTTAAAATATTGTCACATTTATTAAATCGATGTACAAAAATTATATTTAACCATTCAACAATTAAGATGACGCAGCAGTTAAGAGCACTGGCCACTTTTGTAAAGGACCTAGGTTCAAATCCCAGCATCTACATGATGGCTAGCTATCATCTGTAGCTCCAGTTCCAGGGAATCTGACATCCTTTTCTGAAATTTGCAGGCATTGAACAACATGGATGTACTTGCATATATTCAGGCAGTACACTCAGATACATAAAATAAAAATAACAAATAAAATATTTTAAAAACATGTCAATATGATAATTGTTGGAAACAATTATTCTAGCAAAGCCTAGAGTAATCAAGCTTGAAGTCTGATTTTGGAGAATGGCACCTTTAAATATCATATAAAGATTACATACCATTACAGATAAGAGGAAGAATGTTTCTGTTATGTGTGTTACATAACTTTATTTTATACTTTATTTTCCTGAAGAAATAATCATACTAACAGTTGAGAGTTTTAGATTCATTACAAGAGAAACAATGTGAAATTCACTTGATAATTCTTATTTCCTTTCACTGTTTGAATAGTCAAATCCACTGACAGACATACACAGAGAAAACCTATGCTTATATTTTACACCCCTTCAGAAGCCCAGCTACAAATAAAATACAGCCTTTATCTATGAGGAAATAAACTAAATATGAGTTTCTTGATAGAAAGACTGAAATCCTCAGTTCTTGTACAATCAGCAGGAAAGAGAGATTACACACCAGATACCTTGAAAATGTACAGCATCTCACACCTACATCTCAGGTATAAACATGGCACTGTTCTGTTCACAGAGGCTTTTAGAGACCTGAAGCTGTTGAGTGCTTAAAAACAGCTAACAGTGAGAGGTGGAGAGGCACATAGGGAGTGGTCAAACACTTTCATTTCCTGGGAACAGCATAAAAGATTTTGCAATCTAGATAAGCATCTTTTCATAGATTGAATCCTCTCCAAAGGCCATGTGAACCGTTGATAGAAATCGACACTGCAAGCCAGTTTATTTTCTAAATTCCAATGCCTCATGTGTCTAATATCCACTTTCATTTCCACTCTTAGAGGAAATAACGTTGATATTATTCTGCTGCCAGGGAAAATGTGTAAATGGAAACTTATGAGGAAATTTGCTGTGACACTACAACAGTAAATAATTCCAGTCTGTTTACACTGATGTGCAAGCCCATGTGTCTTCTTTGTTACCTCTTCTATCTGCTGTTCTTGCTGCCATCCAATTTTGAAAGCACAGTATGAAAAACGGGACAAGTCACTATTTTGCTTTACAAACCATTGGATTCCTGGGTTTTTAATTTATTTTTTATTGTTTGAGTATATCATACATGCATATAATGTGTTTTGATCAGGTCTACCCCCACTTGCTCCATGAAAACTCCTCCCCAGCCCATCCAACTCTTTCCCTCCCAAAGTCATGTGTTATTTTTTTTAAATAAACTGTTGAAAATTTCATACATGCATATGAGGTGTTTTGATCAAATCCACTCCCATTCCCTCTCCTCCAACTCCTCCCATATCTCCCCATCACCTTTTTCTGATAACTTCATGAATGCTTTCTTTTTTTTTTATGGGCTTTTTACTACTCTAACGTTCCCCCCTCTGAAGAGGTAACCCTAAAATCTTCTAAGGATTAGATAAAAGATCCCAAATATTTTTGACATTTTTGGCTTTTGGAACAGAGTATGTTGCTAAGAGGCCCAAGGGCATTTTGACTTTTAGCCAAGAAACTGTTTACTTTTCTTAAGAGTATTTTTACCTTAACTGCCTAGCCAATTTTTACCTCCTATTCTTATTACACCATCCTCTGAAGAGGTTATCCAATTTTGTGGATAGGGACTCAGGACTCAGACCACTCTGGCTTCTTCCATGCTGAACAGAGACGCAGGGTGAGGCAATTGGAGTACCCATTAGGTGGGTCTATCTAAAAGACCCCCAACTTGCAAAACTCTTATCTGTAGGGAGCAAAGAAAGTCCTTGACTGGTGAATAGGTGATGTGAAGGAGAAGTAAAGGCAAGAGTAATTAGCATTACAAGTTCTAGATAAGGAACTAGAAAAAAATCAGAACAGGGCAAATTCTGAATGTTCATATGAAAGTCCATTGGAATTTCTTGATGAGAGCTTCCAAAAGCATCCCTCTATTTGAGTCCTCCTCATTTTCCTTTTGTCTGCCAAGGCTGGACTTGAAAGTGATGCATTCAGGATTTGTATTCAGGTATTTTGATAGCTGTTGGAGTGGTTAGAATCAGTGTCAGTTCCTTCTCAAAGGTTTCTAGATGGGGTTAAAAAACAAATTGAGCAATAATTTTAGAATAGGGGGTTATCTCCCTTAGCTACAGGTGGGCACTATAGTATTGCAGACCAAGATTTGAAGTCTAATACCTGAGTGGCATTTTCTGGTTAGGAACAAAATCAATGAGAAACAATTGTGTAAATAACTTTTTATATGGACTTAAGTCATGTTCTTTTTTAAAGCCACTGAGGCCAGTTCCTGCACCTTCCTGCTGGAGCTTAGGTAATCTCTCAGAACCTACAGCTGGAAAGAAAACAGGCTCTCCTTCTTCCCAGCAGCCAATAGTTCCTCAGGGAAGAATGAGATTTCATTAGACCCTCCACCCACTGTGGCTTTTTGGCTGGTTGATCTTGTACTCTGCCTGAGACTACCTTAAGTACTCCAGTTGACTTTCTCAATGGGGGTGCATCTGTCAATTTCTGCTGAAAATTTTAAGGATCAGGTTGGATGATGTTTTTCTATCTCTACATTTCATACTTTTTTACTTTTTCTTGCTGGAGGCTTAATAAATCCACTTATTCAAAACCCAAAATATGGTTGCCATTAATTGTTCAGGGACAGCACAGAATAGACCGGCAACATTTTTTGGAGTGGGGGTTCACTAAAGATCTGATAAAGGAGGGCTGGAGAGATGGGTCAGCTTTTAAGAGCTCTTGCAGAAGACCTGAGTTCAGCTCCCACCACCCATGTCCAATGGTTCACTACAGTGTGGAACTCAAGCTCAGGGGATCTGATACCCTCTTCTGGACTCAGTAGGAACCTACACTCATTGGCACATACCCACACAATCACATTGCAAATACACATAATTAAAATAAAATAAATCTTTAAAAATTATCTGTGATAGTAACCTAGAGATCAAAGCATAAAAAGAAATAAAAGAGGTGACTGAGAGAGATGGAAGGCCCTGGACAGAGATCACATCACATAAACTCTTACTAAACTTGGAAAACTGGAAAAAAAAATCATTAAACCTCTAATACTTGAGTGAAACTGGATATTGTGACACATGAGGTTGAATTAATACTGGGAAATTACACAGATCACATAATTGTGTAAGCAGGAACATTAGAAATGGAATTTTATGCTTATTCCCCACCAGCAGGGGTAACTTTACATTTTAAATGACTATCACTTGATACAAATGGGTTAGAATGGGCTTTGCCTGAGAAAAGTTCAAGATTGAGAAAATGCTGGTTTAAGTCATGGTACAGTAATGGTTATAGAATAAAGGATTCATACTAACTCATTTTGGAAATTGAATTGATGTCATTTATTGATTGCATGCGTAAATGGGGAAAACGGCCTATGGCCACATGTTTAGAATTCTGATGTGAACATCTGGGATGTGGTGGTGCAGTTTGTTAATGCAAGAAAGCCAGAAATTGGAGACAGAGACACGCAAAGTCAACTTAAGCCAATGTATGTTGGAGGTATATCAGAATCTTCACCTAAAATGCCAAATGTCTGTCTTTGATATTCACATTTAATTTAGCTCACAAAAGTGAAAGGAACTGATTATCTCAGACATGAATGATGCCTCACTGAAAGAGATCACAAAAAGACAAGAGACAGAGGACACCGAGAAGCTATATTTATTTCCCATTTTGGTGGAGGAATGAGAAAATGTTGGACAATGGTAATGGAAAAGAGGCTCCACTCAAAATTAATCTGAAAATTAAATTGATGATGATTTGTATTAAAATGTGGGGTTGCATTTATAAATGGGAAACTACATTAAAGTCTATATCTTCTTGATTCATTCATGTACATATAAACTAATTTATATATATGCTAATTACTATTTCATTTAGCCTTTTATTTTTATTGTTGTTGAAAGGCTATAGGCAGAACCTATTTTCAATTCATATTACTTTAAGAACAAAAGCACTTTTGTTTTTAGAAAAACTTAGAGCTGTCCAGATTTTTCTAGTCAGCATTTGCATTTTTACAGAATAATTTCACAATGTTTAGTTTCCTTTGGCTAGTGGAGGCAAAAATTGAAACTTTAAAATCTGGAACACAGAAGAAGAGAGAGGTATTCTTTTTCCTACAAAATATGCACAAATCTAATTTTGCTTTGCAATTTCTATTCACCTCTGCCAAAGGCACACTTCTCAGGAATAATACTGTATATAAATCCTTTTATAATGCTAGTGCTTTAGGTAAGGATGTTCCAGCCAGATAAGTAGCAGGAGCCAACCTTGTTAGGAGATCAATGTGTTATAACAGATTTGGAATGAATATGGTAGTTGTGTTTGGGGAAAAAAGATCATCAGAGTGTTTTTAGAGATAAAGGGAACTTTATGGCCCATCTAGTCTCAATTTTTCAGAAAAAGAAACTGAAGTTCACAAAGGGTGAGTCAATTTCTCAAGGTCACTCTGCTAATTAGTGACAGATGTGGAACTTGAACTCAAGCTTCCAGGTTGGGGCCACTGTACTTGTTAAACCTTGCTTGACCCAGCATGCATATGCATCTGACAGACTCTCCATTGCATCTGTGAGAGCCTACTGAGAATGTGAGACTTCTGGCAAGATAACTGCTTAATTGGAGTTAGAAGCCTGGTTGTAAAGCAAAAATATATCTTCAAGTCTACAGGAGGTCTCTTCAGAGTTGAAGAATGTAAGATCAACTCTGGGGAAAGGGCAGATCCGAAAGCATTTTTGCTTTCTTCCACACACTAGCTGTCATTCCCTCTGGGTTTTGAGCTATTGCCCCTTTTGACACTATAACTTTGAGATTAAGAATATCAAGGTTTAGAGAAACACAAGAATCAATCATTTCCACCTTACATATTGCCATAGGATTTAAAAAATTATAGATGCTTGGAACAGCTTTGTGTAAAATCATAGTATATAAAGTCAACCTTGAAAAAAATGGTGTTTTTCTTCCTATACCTGATTATAATTTCTGTCAAGAATTTTAGTGCTGAAAGCTAGTTAAAAATTGAGTCTTTGCTAATTGAATGTCCCTGCTCATTCTCTGGGCTACATCCAAGTTGAAGTAGCTTGCTCACTGACTGTGCCTAGGGCAGGGGCAGAAGTCTGAAAGTGATATGTTCAAAAGGAAAAGTAGCAGGGATAGGGACTTTCTCTATCTCACCTTTAGTGATGGATCTCGCAGTCTTCTAAATTCTGATATTTAGCTGAGACCAATCACTTAAGCCCTATGATCCTAGTAACAAATCTAGGTTTTCAACTACGAATGTGCTCTCTCCCAGCATTCACAGTACCCCATAAGCTGTTCTCCAGGCACCCATTTCTACAATGGTAGCATATGGCATTTTAGAATCCTCCATGGGGGTCCTGCAGTAGTCCAGATCTCCTCTACTCACAATTTCTCAAGTGTATTTGTGGTTTCTAGTACCTACCACTCTTGGGACTTCATAAAAAGTGGAGACAGGTGAATAGCAACTGAGGTCTCTTCAGTTTTCTCATTATGTTTCTTCACTAAAAATAGCGATAACTGAATGCCAGGTTGGATATAATTTGGAACCTCATCTAATCTTCCAAACTAGTCTGCAAAATTGAACTAAATTAAGATATAAGGTTTTGTAATCACAAACACGTTTTTTGTTGTTCTTTTTCTATAAAAGCAAACTACTGGAGGGGCAAGAGTCAGGTTTGCCTAAAACTGAGCTTTTAGTTTTGGATCATGAACTTTCATATGTACTCAATTTCCGTTACTCTAAATACTCAGCTGAATATTTCCTTATGTGGCATTGCTGATAGAGAAGAAAACAGGGTCACCTCTTAGAATTCCTTGTCTCATAATAACATAATTTTATTTTCCCTTTTCTGTTTAGAGCTATATCATATAATTCTATTAATGTTATTTAATATGTAAATTGTATTGTTGTACATAACATACAGTTTTGTGGTTTCTTAATTTATTTTTATGTGTATTATTGTTTTGCCTGCATGTAACTTCACCAATGCCATGCAATGCCCTCAGAGGCCAGGAACTGAAGTTAAGGATGGTTGTTAACCTCCATGTGTGTTCTGGCAACCAAACCCAGGTCTTTTGTAAGAGCAGCCAGTAATCTTGATCAATGGGACATCTCGCCATCCCCTAAAGTATTTTTTAAAATAATAATTTAAGAATGGACTAAAACAGAAGCATAAGAACAGTTTTATTAGAGTTTAAAAGAAAGACTACCATCCTCAGGCCTCTTGGGGTAAGTCTATAGAGCAGCTCTGGAGCCGGGAGTCCCTAAGGCACATTTACCCTTCCATCCCTCCCGCCGCCGTTCTATACTCCTAGTTTGGGCCCTGCACCATTCTTAGTCTTGGGGCCCCAGACAGCTGGGGAACCAATACTGCTTCCTGATCCTTCTCACCCAGACCAACTCAGTCCCTTTCTTGGGCTCCAGGAGCACCGCTTCTGGTCCTGGCCCCGCCCTCACCTCTCTCTGCTTCCCTGGGCCTGCACCACTAACTAACTCTCCTAGCTGACACTACTATCCTCAGGCCTCTTGGGGTAAGTCTATAGCGCAGCTCTCCACGCTGGGACTCCCTAAGCCACATTCACCCTTCCATTCTGCACACCCCCCACCCCCCG
>NW_008351640.1:384318-384843 GCF_000622305.1 Nannospalax galili | reverse complement strand
TATATTCACCAAACTCTGGTGCACCCAACTTCATAAAAACAATACTACAGGACTTTAAGACCCAAATTAACACAAACTCATTAATAGTAGGGGACTTCAATACCCCACTATCTCCATTAGATAGGTCAACAGGCCAGAAACTTAACAGAGAGACATCTTAATTAAACAAAACCATACATCAAATGTTATGAATCATAGGCATACAGGAAGGAGAAGAATCCCATGATAATGGCATGGACCAGATCTTCAACAGAATTATGGAAGAAAATTTCCCAAACTTAAAGAAAGACATGCCCATACAAAGACAAGAAGCATACAGAGCACCAAACAGAGAGGACCAGAAAAGAAACTCTCCATGGCACATATAGTAAAAACACTAAGTGTACAGAACAAAGAGACAATACTGAGAGCTGCAAAAGAGAAACAACAAGTCACATATAAAGGAAAACCTGTTAGGATTACAGCTGACTTTTCAGTGCAAACTATGAAAGCCAGAAGAGCCTGGACCAAAGTATTCCCAGTTTT
>NW_008351640.1:375733-380588 GCF_000622305.1 Nannospalax galili | reverse complement strand
GTGTGTGTGTGTGTGTAAGCAACATACTCAGAACAGATATAGACGCCCCAACTGCTAAAAGGTTCCACAGATGCTAGGATGCACAGATGCACTACAGGACACCACCAGCCGCTCAGAAATGTTACTCTTAACCTCTTACTGGGGTTCATGAAAAGGTTTTATTTTAAAATCACAAGGAAAAAAGCTAACACTTATCAAAATGTTTTCATACAAATGCAGTAGAAAAATAGGAATTCTAAGTTTTTTGGAGGAGAAAGTGGGCTACAAAGGTAGAGGGGGCCTAGGGCTCAAAAATGCCACAATGAGCCCTGCTTCAGACATTCAAATTTAACACTCCAGTTAAAGAAACTTAAATTTTCTGTGGTGCTGAGGGACGAATCCAGGGCCTCATGCATGCTAGGCAACTGCCAGAACCACTGAGTACACTTCCGACCCTAAAACCTTTTATTTTCTATTTTTGAGGTTTTTTGGAAACATGGTGGCAGATACCCCAAACTGGCCTCAAACTTATTATCTGGCTGAGGCTGGCCTTGCACTAATTCTGCTTCTGCTTCCTGAGTGCTGGGTTTACAGGTCAGAACTGTCATCTCCAAAACTCCAGGTGCAGTATATATTTATGTCTCTTCACTAAGTAATTTAAAATCTTAACACATAAAATATCTTGGCATGACTTTCAATAATATCCCTCAATACAGAGTCTGAGGAAAGATTATTTTCTAATAAAAAAATTTAATACACATGCATCTTAAAGAATACTAATTACAAGCACTGGGTGTGTAGCTCGGTGATAAGAGCACTTAACCTAGCATGCACCTAAAATTAAAAAAAAATACTGAAAAAAAAAAAAAAAAGAAAACCATGACACCATAAGGGCAGGCTATGTGGGGGAGTGAAGAAACGGGATCGGGTCTGTATATGATTAAGACATATTGTATGATATGCATGAAAATTCAGTCTACGTATACATTGGAAAAGAAAGGAGGAAAAAAAAAAAGAAAAAGAACAGAAAAGCCCTTGGGCAGGCAAACTGTAAATCTCAGCAGCTGTCCTGAGGAGGAGAATGGAAGAGAGTAGGAAAACCTCCATGTCCCTCCAACATGGAAGTTAGACACAGGGCAGACTAGCAGATGCATGGCTGGGAGGGGAGCTTTAGAGAAGGCCCATATTGTTGGGACAGCACAAAGTGTTAGAAAGAAGAAAATGATTTAGAAACTTATGTGGCTGCTGCCAGGTCAGCAACTGCCAGAGGGAGCTGGGATTCTGGCAGGAAAAGATTACCACCTCATAGCACACAAGTTACTATGCCTAGCTCTTCAACATGACTTACAGTGTAGCTATTCTCCTAGGGGTGAATCTGTGGCCAGCTGATTGCCCTGGCTCCACTTGAATGCTGCATCTCCACTCAGGACAGTGGTTTCATTCTCTTGACCAAGAGATTTCTGTTAAGGGTTCTTTTCTACCTACTCTATCAATAGCATGATAATTCATGAGAGGATTCTTTCTCCTAACATATCACTTTGGTGCCTTTGTTAATCTGTGACTGTCATGTTTGTGTAGAACATATCACACTGGATTCTACCACCTAAAGGTTCCATCATGTCCCAGTAGTACCACAGGATAGGGACTAAGCCTTCAATAAAGGTACTTTTGGGGAACACACCCAAACCCTAACATTTTATGCATTTGTCTTAAACGTCTAAGAGGTCACAGTGATGTTTGCATTCTGTTATTTAAGTTTCTGTATGATCTTGTTCTGATAGTCTCTTTTTAATATGTATACCATGTTCTGTCTTTGTGGAGAATTTCCCATTTTAGTGTTATTTACTGTTCTTCATCTCTTTTACTTTTCCTCATGAAGTTTATTTTATCTGGAATTAATAGAGCTAATGTTGCTTTCTTTTGACTAAGGTTTTCATGAATTATCTTTGTCTTCTCTTTGATTTTAACTAGTCAGCCATGTCGTTTGTGTACTTAGATCATTCACACTTGACTGAGCACAACCCTTCATTGTTTTCTGCTTCCTGATTGGGTATACAGGGTGATTTGCCCACCTTGATAGACTGTTCTTTCTCTCAAACTGTGAGTCAGAGTACACTCTTTTTCTCATAGGTTCCTTTATTAGAGATATTTTGCTGCAAAAATTAGACAAGTCATTGATGCAACCATCAATTAACAGTGCTAATTTCCCATATGTAGAGGGAGCTTACAGCATAAAATGTATATCCTCTCCTCCATGTCACTGAATTGTTTTTTAATTCCATTCATTCATGGCATAATTACCAAGTACATTGCTAAAATTACTGTTTTAAACAAACAAATTTCCATTAGAGCAGCAAAAAGTAAGAAAAAAATCTATTTTATCTTTTTGATATATCTCATTTCTCCACATGGATGCAAGTGTTGATCATTTCTCTGCAGCCAAGATACTCTTTTAACATTTCTTTATGGCTGGTTGGCTGGCAACAAACCCTATCTATTTTTGATGATAAAGCTTTAACTTTCTGTCTCTTTCCCTTTGAAGGCTGATGTCACTGAAAGTAGAACTACAAACTGGTGATTTTATCTTTTACTTTGAACATTTAATATGTCACCTCCTGTCTTCTGAGTTGTACAGATTCAGATAAGGATTTCTTCATAATTCCTGCACATTTGTTCCTCTACATTTAAGATATTTTCTTTTGTCTTTTTTCTTAACAGACTCATTAAGACATTTCATGTTGAATTTGTTTTAGTATTTTGGCTGTTTTTTTAATATAATATGCTTAAAGTTATTCCCTTTTCTTAGCTTTATTAGACATGCTAATTGAACCTCTTTCCTCCACATGCATGCACACACATGTAAACACATATGGAAAATACACAAACCATATACACACACAGATATAACACACATACAAACTCACTTTACCCCATAAAGGGTATCTCTAATAATTATGATTTATCAACCATCTCACTTGAAGCATTCATAAGAAGAGAGTCTATTTTGGGACTCCTATGTACAATCGAATCTTGTAATAGGAGAGTTCTTTTTGTGTGCTGATTAGATGTAGGGAAAGTGAAACAATTTTCATTCTTCTAGATTTATGTGAATAGTTTTTAAGCACTGTTTCTCTTGATTGTTTGAAAATGTCTTTTCGGTTGTTAGCCTGGGTCTCTAATGGTAAACTAATTTAAAAAAGAAAGAAAGAAAAGAAAAGAAAAAAAAGAAAGGAAGGAAGGGAAGAAAGAGAAAGAAAGAAAATACCATACAATGTATTTTGATTATTTCAGACCCCCTTGACCCATCTCCTCTCAGATCCAATCCCACCTTCCTACTACCATTCACTTTATGCCCTCTATTTTTTAAGGTTGCAAGTCTAATTTGTATCCTTAAACCCTCTTACGGGTGGGTCCATCAGACCCAGAAAGAAAACTGTCTCTCTACCTCCCAGCACCTATCAATTCCCAGTAGTTCCTCAGGTAAGACTGAGGCTTCTTGCCCGTTTTCTCCCTCCATTCTGGATCTTTGTATGCTTTGAATTTACACAGGTCTTGTGTATGTTTTCATAAGCTCTGTGTTTTCATCCATGCAACTGTCCTGTTGTATCCTTAAAACACTGTTTCCTTGTATTCATCCACCCCCTCTAGTTCCTGCAGACTTTATGCCCCTTCTTCTGCAATGATCCCTGAGCTTCAAGAGGTGAGGGTTATGTGTCCCATTTAGGGCTGAGCACTTTGTAGTCACTTATTCTTAGTACATGGCCAGTTGGGAGCCTGTGTTCATCATCATCTGCCTTAAGCAGAAGCTTCTCTGGTGAGAGCCAAGATATGTATTCATCTATGGATAAGAGTAAGTCTTTAGTAGTCAATTTAATTTGATTTAATACTGTGTCCATTTAGCAGAATAATCAGAGTAAGTTCTCCTCTACAGCTTGTGACCCATGGCCGGCAGATAGGGAGAGAGCCAAGGGCAAGTTGGAGGTGGAAATAGTCTTCGAGGATCTAGCAAACTAGGCAGGGTAGGTGTGGCCTCTACTGCTGAAAAATGCAGCTGGTCTGGGTGCAGAGGATCAGGACACAGTGGGTAGGGTCTGGATTAGGAAACAAGTACAAAGATTTGAGGCAGGAAGAGCAGGAAAGGGTCTTGTCCCAAGGTTAGAAAGGGGACAGAGGTCAGGGAGAGAATGGAGCTGCTTATGGTGCTGAGTAATCAAGGCACAGTGGGTGGGTTTGTCTTACCAATGTAGTAGGCAGCTGTTTGGCAGGCAGATCAGGAAGCCAAGGGCAATGTCCAGTCAGGTCCAGGTGGGGATAGCCTGTGGAGGGTCTAACAAAATAGGCAGTATATATGGGCCCCTGTAGCTGGTAATACAGTTATTCTGGTTGCAGGGTCTGGCCTTAAAGGATAGTCCAGAGATCTGAAGTGGAAAGAACAGGAGCAGTTTAGGCCCAAGGCTAGAAGGGGGACAGAGTGCTGGGAGAGAGCGCAGCTGCTCAGGGTGCAGCAGAATCAAGGCACAGTGGGTGGGATCTGACTTCTTAGGTTAGTAAGAAAGTCTGTGGGAGGCAGATCAAGAGGCCAAGGATAAGATAGGGGCCTGGACAGCCTGAGTGATCTAACAAACTAAGTTGGAATATTGAGCTTGTCTGGATTCAGGGAATCAGGATGGCTGAAGGAAAAACCATTTTCAGAAGTTAAAGTACTAACGATAATGAGAATTGTTATGATTTTTGTGATTGATGGATAATTCTTAAATTATATAAACAAATTTTTGGAAGGAATTGAGGTTATTTCATTGAACTTGGAAACAATTTGTCAAATCACAGCTTTTTATTTGGTTTAATAGCTTTATAAACACTTCGATAAGGATAATAT
>NW_008351640.1:371613-375705 GCF_000622305.1 Nannospalax galili | reverse complement strand
CATCAGTTTATGGACATCTAGATTTTTTTCCATTTCTTGGTTTTTGTGTGAATAAAGTAGCAATGAACATGGATGAGCAGGTCTCTCTATAGAGGATATAGAGTCATTTGAGTCTATGCCCAAGAATGGTATAGCTGGATCATATTTCTAGCTTTTTGAGGAATAACCACACTGATTTCCACAGTGACTGCACCAGCTTCCACTCCCACCAGCAAGGATTATGAGTTCTCCTTTGCCAACATTTATTTGGAAGGGCTTGAATTGAATGAGGGTAGTAAAAGTTACTATAGAAAAGGAGGGGGGTCTAAATATGATCAAAATATAACATTACTACATATTAGGAAGCTTTAATAACGTTTAAATATACAGATATTTTCTATTTCTATTCATTTTATTTTCATTTGTACTTATTTTTGTTGCTTATACTGACTACATTTTGTCCAAATACTTACTCAAGTAATGGGTTGATTTGCTCATGCCATGTAGGAATAATTTCAAAAAAAATTTAAAGTATTTTATAATTATAATACTTTAAACAGACATATATTCGTATTAGTATAGTTTACAAATATATTTTAAAGTATGAAAAATACATAAATATATATCTGAGGCATATATGTACTATAAGTCAAATTCACTGCTGGAAGGTGCACGTGGCATCCAATGCCCTCCTCCCAAGGTCCTGAGGAAAAATTCTCCAAACCCTGGTTTGAAAAATATTAATGAGATTATTGGACTTGCTAACTGAGCTTTGGGTGCGGGTTCACTTACAGACAAGTGGGCGCCCCCTATTCACAGTTGATGCCAAAAGTCCACACCCAGACATAAATCCTGAGGTTCCAGACAGCCTTACAAAATGGCGAGGGCCCAGCCTCCTGGTTTTCCCAGCTTTTATATCCTTAGCCCCTCCCCTGCAAGTGGCTATAGTTACTGGATTGGCTGGAAGAAGGAAGGGGAGTGGCTTCTTTGCAGAGCGTTTAGAAGGAGGCAGGTCCATGGCTTGTCATCACAGGGTCAGAGGAACATCTTCCCTGTCACATGTACATAAATAAAAATAAATGAATATAAAAATGTACATAAATTTATTTACACAAAACAAAACTATAATTACATATTTTTATTTATTTACTCTTTTATGATTTTATATTTAATACCTTATATATTTTATATCATAATTATAAATGATATAAGTATTGGGGGTGGAGAAATAACTCAGGGGTTAAGACCACTTGCTAGCTTTCCAGATGACCTGAGTTAGATTCCCAGTGTCCATGCTAAGGGCCTCACAACTACTTCTAACTTCAGCTCTAAAGGATCTAGCACTTTCTTTTGGCCTCCATGGGCATGCACACCCATGTGGCACACACACACACACACACACACACACACACACACACACACAAACAAGCCACATAAATTTTAAGTCTTTATGTTTCGTTAATTCTCATGCTTGCCACTCAAATATTATAGTATAGTACAATATCTGTTTAGCCCTAAATGCTGCAAAAATAAAGAACTGGAGTTATTGCATGCTCACTTCATTTTTTAAAATATTTTAATTTTATTTTTTTTATTATGCACATTTGATAACTGAGAAAACTGAGTTACCTTACAATCTTACACATAGAGCATGCAGAGACGTCTCAGCTCAAAAACTGCATCTGTGAATTAAAACACATTATAGTGATACCATTTGCTCACTGTGCCTTTCACTCTACAGAGTGCATTCTTATAGATTCTTTCCTCAGGAAGTACTTTTGACATGAACAAATTCTGAACTTTAGTTGGTTACCAACAGCTAAAACTTTGATGCTCTTACTGTCTTCTATCACTTTTCCCCTCCCTGTAACTTGTTCACTTCATTCCACAGTCACTATTTTCTTTGTAATTTTCAAGTCATTTAAGAAATAGACTTTACATAAAAAAAAAAAAAAACACTGACTGTCAATACTTCTCTGAAATACTTTCAGTTCCTTTATTACGTCTACCAAGTGGGAAAGAAACAAGCATTTCTCTGCCCACTTCCACAATAAGAAATACAATTTTGGTCTTACTGTAAGCCTATTGCTGAGTCAAAGTAGGATCAATAGTTGTGTTAGTCATCTTTCTGTCACTGTGATAAAATGTTTCAGAAGAACAAAGGCAAAAAGAGCCATGTTGGCTTATAATTTTGAACGTTTCAGTTTCAGGTCTCTGGGCCCAGTCACATTGTACCTGAGACAAGTTGGGACATCATGGTGGAGAGCAAAAGGCAGAACAAAGTGACTTACTGCTTGATAAACATGAAGGAAGGATAGTGATGAGGATGATGATGGTGATGATGATGATGATGGTCATGATGGTGATGATAATAATAGTGATGATAAAGAGGTACAGGACAGGATTTAGTCTTCCAAGATGTGACTCCTTTAGACTTCCTCCCACTAAGGCCCACCTCCTAATAGGAACATCAGCTATGCATTCATCAGTCAGAAATTTGCATTGTCATGACAGGATTGCTTTTTGACAGTTTCCTGCTCTGGGAACTAACTCTTCAACACATGAGTCTTTGGGAATATTAAATATTGAAATAATAATAATAGAATATCGACGAGAGACAAATAGTATTTATACCTGGTATATCTGTTCAGTTGGGTGGATATATAATATTTCTATATAAGTCTGGAGATGGTATGACTGGCTATTAATTGACAACTTGAAACTTTGTCACTGTATCTTCCTTTTAAGGATGCTCAAGGTAACATGAAAAGTACTCTGAAAATCTGATGCAAATTATCTTCCTTTGAACACCATTTTATTCTTCATGTATCTTTTTTTAATTCTTTTAAAAAGAGTGATGTTTATAGGATGAGTGAGTGCCAATATGTAAAGAAAAATATTTCACTGCTGAAAATATAAAACAAAGAAAAAATGAAAAAAAAAAGATATTTTATTTCTTGCTCATAGGTTACAGGCATTCAAGGATGGGCATTATGGCACAGCAGATTCCAGTAGTTCATTTCATTTCTTTACATTTTCAAACTTGCATACAGTGCATTGTAATTATATTCAAGTTCAGTTACCCTCTCTTATTCCTTTCACATTCCTGTTGAACCTTTTCTTATTTCCAATTTGTCCTACTTTCTTGTGTATGTGTGTGTGTGTGTGTGTGTGTGTGTGTGTGTGTGTGTTGGCAGGCCATTGGCAGTTGTTAACAGCTGCTGTGTTCACATTTGCAATGACTATGCAGTATCCCTGTGAACAGTTCATAGCACACGTCCCTATCCTTCAACTTTTGCAGTCTTTCTACTTTGTCTTCTGTAATAGTCCCTGAACTCAGAGGGATGATGTAGATGGATAGTTTCATTTTAATACCATGCACAACTTGTCTGGAAGCCACCTCATTGCTGCAAATGACATTTTGGAAGAAAAAAGCATGAAGACTTGAAGAAAATATTAGGAATTGTGTGCTGCTGTTTTTATGGAGTCTCAATGGAAATATCACACACACACACACACGCACACACACACACACAAAAGCAAATAAACAAACAAAAAACTATGTGTTGTCCGTATAAGAACATGTAGTTACCTAAGACACAGCTACCTTCAAGAGAGACCAGGAAATCACCCCTGTGGTTGGATGTTGCAATATTCTATTAATTATATACTAGCAATGAATGAAAAGTTATCTGTATTTCCAAAATCATATATGTGTGTGTGTAATATACATGCATATTCTAAAATAAAAACCGATTCAGAATAATAAGCATATGTTATTACATTTTTATAGGATTTGATATGAAATACCAGAAGATCTGTTGAAGCCATGTTTCTTTAAGTCAAAATGTTGTGCTCAAAAGAAAAGAAGCAATTCAAAGGGTCAAGCATTTATAATTTGTTAATTATAAATAACTTCTTGCAGAATATTAAAAACTTGACCTAAGTAAAATCTAAAAAGTATACACACATGAGGAAATGCCAATGATTCAGAAATAGAGGATACAATTAAAATACATTGAATGTTTCTAGACATATGCATTAAACATTTAAAATCATTCTATGAAGATATGATTGATATATCAAAGATCCGCATATTTAATGTACACATTT
>NW_008351640.1:361576-371422 GCF_000622305.1 Nannospalax galili | reverse complement strand
AATTATATATAATTAGATATTTTTCAAGGGATAAATACTTAAGTTTAGTCCACATCTTGGCTACTGTGAATACTGAAGAATAAAGAGAATATATGTTAACCTTTTTATAAACTGCTTTAAATTCTCCATTGAATATTGCTGTGGTTCATGTATGAAATGTCCCCCACAAGCTCATTTGTTTAAAATCTTTGTTCCCAGCTAGTGGTCCTCATGGGAAGGCTGAGGAACCTTTAGAAGGTTGAGCATTGCTGGAGGAAATTGTTCTCTAAGGGCAGGCCTTGAAATTCTGCAGCCCAACCCCATTTCTTCAACTTCTGCTTTCTGATCTTGGATGCAATGCCACCAACTAGTTTCTTGCCTCCATCCCTGAAACTGATGGAATGTATCTCTTGAGTTGTAGACAGAATAAACCTTTCATTTCTTAAACTGCTTCTTGTAAAGTATTTTTATCACAGCAACGAGAAAGGTAACTAATAAAGATCTATAACTAGAAGTGAATTTTCTGCAGCACATGGTAGCTCTGTTTTTTATTCTTTGAGAAAATACCAAATGACAGTATCCTGTTACCAAAATGTCCAAGTGTCCTCTGTCTTTTAAGTCTTTTTTATGTCTTCATCAATATTTATCTTGTTTGTTTTTATTATTCATTCATTTCTTGAGAATTTTACATGAGTATTTTCTTTGTTTTATTTTTATCCCTCTCAGCCCTCCACCAGATCCCCCCATGTCCCCATAATTCTTGTATCTTTTAAAACAATATCTATTCTACCAATTGTAAAGTGAAAGCTCATTGAGGTTTTGAGTTTCTCTGTATGTCGTTAATGTTGACAGCTTTCTCAAAGGTCTTTAAGTAGGGTAAGGGTGCCTTTTTCCAGAGATTCCTGTGTAGAATTTTGTCTAGTTTGAGCAGATGAATTGTCTTGGTGTCTATTTGCATTAATTATTTTTGCATTAATTGCTGAACAGATAGGACACTTGTGAATATTTCCTCCAAAGTAATAGGTTAACATTTTACTACATTTGAATATTTTGCTGCTTTACAGAAATCTTTTAATTTTTCATAATACCACTTGTTTATTTTTGCTTTTATTAATGGTAATTTGATGGAATATCTAAAATGTTCCTGCTGAGACCAATTTCCCAATTATTTTCTCTGTTTTCTTTTTCTAGGAATGAATAGTTTTAGGGCCTTATATTTAAATCTTTAATCTTCATTGTCAGGGAGATATACTTAAAATAATCATACAGTTTGATTCTTCACAGTATAAATGACATTTTGTAGCCCCATGTTTTGAAGAGAGTATCTTTCCCATTGCTTTTTTTCCTGTTACAAATTTGTTGACCAAATACGCGTTTCTGTGCTTGGATGTTTCAGTTCATTCCATTGGTTCATAATCGCCTTTGTGTTAATATTATGTTTTATATATATTTCTATATTTTTAATATAGTTCAAAATGAGATGGAATGTCTTATGAGCCCTATTTGTCTCCTCAGTCCCTCCACAGAAGAATGCTAATTGGCCTGACCTCATAAGGGTCTACTGTGGATGATCTCAGCCGTTCCAGTTAAAGACAACAATGGTTATGTGTTATTGCTTGTCCAAAATCCATTTGTTGCCATGAGGGAAGTCAGTAACTCATCTTTATTTTATATATTTGTTGGTGAAATGCTTCCTTTATCCTTTCTCTTATGTGTCTGACTTGTTCTCTCTGGGGAAGCATGTGTTAGGTTCATGTGCCTTCTCCTAATTCCATGACTGCAGGCTAGGTTCTGCCCTCATACACTCTTTCCCAGGGTCATATGCAGAAATCTTCAAGGTTATGTGACTTTTCCAAAATCCACAAGTCAAGAGTGTTATTAATATCACCACCTGTTCTATATGGTTGCCAGGGGAGTCCATGCAAGCTCTGATGGGAATGCACATAACACAGCCTATGAAGGGACACCGGCTGAATGTTAGTTGGTTGCATATGCTCAGATGAGTCACTCCAGTGGGTTTATGTCAAACATCTAGCTGGAATCCCTGAGATAGAATGTCTGGTCTGTAGTCAGCTGCAGAAAGCCACATACAGTTGCTATGAACTCCCAGTGCTCTGGGGAGGGATGGTATGTCAAACGATTTCTTTCCTGACATTGTTTAAAGACTACTATTAACATTTTCGGCTTTACTGAGCTATGACTTTCTCAAGTAAATTGCAGCTTTCCTACAAAGGTATTGCTTATTGTGGATGATTGCCAAAAATTCTGTTTTATGGAGGTGTGGCTGAACTTCTCTTCCTCCTTCATGTGAACATCACTTTCATGAACTTATTTTAATCATGAAAAACAACTAAAATGCTCTTTTACTTATTACAAGAACTCAAATAATAAAACTATTTTGTCATTTGATGCATATGGATATTTTCATTCTTTTTTGTTGTGTCCTTTGTATATATGGGTTTGTGCACGTTTGTGTGCAGGTATTTATGCATGTGTGTTTGGAGGTCAGAGGTCAATGGTGGGTAGCTTCCTTTTTTATTCTCCATCTTAGTTTTGGAGACAAGGTATCTCATTATGTCTGAAACTTACTGACTTTGGTAGAGTCGTTGACCAGTGAGCTCCAGAAATCAGACTCTTAAGACATCTGTCCTTGCTACCTCTTGTCCTAACCTGTGGTTTCAGATACATGTCATTTTGGCATGTTTTTTCACATGAGGGCTGAGTATTCAAATTCAAGTCCTTATGCTTGCTTAGCAAACACATTAAAAATTGTCTCTCAGCCCAAGGGTCCAAGAATGTTTTATTTTAAACCCATGTGATATGGAAATTATTTATAAAGATAGTCTAGAAAAATAATCAATGGAATAAAAATACATTTAAGTGTATTTTAAAAGTTATAGAAATATTTATTGATTTAAAATTTACTTTCATTCAGAAATCCTTATGTTTTAGCATTAAATTCTAATACTAACCTGAATACTATACAGCAGGTATATTTTGGGTTGAATTTTTATACTTATTTTGACTTTTTTTGTACAATTAAATAGAGCACCATAAGTTTGTGTCAGTAAGAACCTCTAATGGATGCCTACAGAGTCCTTTCATATTGAGTGAACATTACCAAAGAAAATAAACATAAAAATATAAACCAAATAAAATCCATTATAAACCACTAATATATCATGTTAAGAGCACTGGCTGTTCTTGCAGAAGGCCCAGGTTTAAATTCCAGCACTCACATGACAGCTAACAATCATCCACAACTCTGGTTCCAGGGGATCTGACATTCACTTCTGTCCTCCGTGGGCACTGCACAATGTGGGTGCACCTACATATATGCAGGCAATACACTTATATAGGTAAATTAAAAATAAACAGATAAAAAATTTAAAAATATAAGTTAATAAAAGATATACATTTTCCCAAAGAATACTAATTACTGTGCCTTATTTACAAAGGAAACAAAAAATGTCAAACATGAAGTCCTTTTTTTCAAAAACAAAAGATACATATATATGTATGTATACTGATATTTTGTTAATAATGACTTATGACTATAAATACTTTGAATATTTTGAATAAAAATAAGATAAAAATATGAGCAGGTAGATGACAGAGAATATTGAACATTCAATATTTGAAACATCAAAAACTACATTTCATCTGTGTGTAAAGCTATAATGTATTTGAAATTCATTGCTAATTGGCTGTTTCCTCATTATTCAAATCTATATAATTCAATATCATGAAGTCTGAAGCAATGCCATATATATATAATATATATATATATATATGGTTCTACTGAAAACTTACACAAAAATCCTGTGACAGCATCCATCCTTTGCACCCTGACCTCTCCCATCCTCTAGAGTTCTTTCCTACTTTTCTTAATATATCTACATTCACTCATTTAAAAAAAAGAAAAATTATGGAAAAATAAAAGAACGCATTTTATCGAAGGATTCTCATTTCCTGAGGTAGAGGCTCCAAGCTTTACCCAGACCTACAGGTGCATCCCGTGTTCTTCTTGGCATTGTTTCTATTCCAAATCATGAAACTAAAAAAGTAAAATTATTTTAGGTTAAATATAATTGTAGTAAGATGCACTTTCTATTTTTTAAATTAAATTTGGGGCTTGGAATTTTCTTTCTGAAGGGAAGGAATATAGCACATGTATTTTTTCACTCTGCAGCACTATTTTATAATGACAAACTCCAAAAGGTAATTATAGAAAAAGAATCTTGAACAAGGACTGTAAGACAGAACACTGAGTAGGATGGCAGAGGACAGCGCCACCACTAACTGTATTCGGTCGATGTGCTTCACCTTCTATTGCCTGCACGTTTTCCACAATAAATAAGCAAAACAATAATGACATCTCAATATAGATTTAAGAATTTAATTAAAATTTTGTGTATTTCTACACATTTATTAATTACTATAAAACAAAATACTGTTAATGTTCCAATAATTTAAATAGTGGTAGAAATGAATAGTCTTTGAGCTCAGGAGCTCATAAATTTGAACTTTTTTAGCTTTAATTACTACATTTAACAGCTATGTTTTAGGGAAATATATACAAAACAACTCCCTTACAGGTACAAAATGTATGTCAAATTATTTACTTCAAATATCCCTTACAATAATGCTGACTTTAATTTGTCATTTTACCTACAATATTAAAGACAAGTTCTGCACTATATTTGTGTAACTGTAATTTTCTCTGACATTTTAGGTTAATGGTGATTATTTTGATCAGCTTTATTGAGGCCCAATTGTTATATAAAAGTATACACCCACACATATATTTTGATGAGTTTGTACATATGGGTATATGGATCATTACTAAAAATAGTAAATCACTAAGCAGGATAAAGTTTAAAATGTACCTGCTCTTCTCTCTTTCTGGCTCCTCAGTCCTCACGAGGAAGGCTTACATTGGATTTATGAGAAGATGTTGATCATTATGTGGAGGACAGAGAAAAGCTGGGCTAGAAACTGCATCAGTCTGGCTACACCAGCCTCGAAAAATCAGCACACAGCACGTTTCTGTTGGTAAAGTCAGCAAATGTGACTTGAAGATAAATAGGGAGCAGATGCCATGAGCAAGACAGTTTGTTTTCACATAGACAAATGTGGCTATAGCCGTCACCACCATGAAATGCTTCTGCTGCAGAATTCACTGCTTCTGAAGTGCCAGGTTTGTGTT
This sequence comes from Nannospalax galili, assembly GCF_000622305.1. NCBI lineage: Eukaryota > Metazoa > Chordata > Mammalia > Rodentia > Spalacidae > Nannospalax > Nannospalax galili. The sequence goes on along the minus strand of NW_008351640.1, from coordinate 366,234 downwards.
TCATAACTCTCTCAGAGGTTCTAAAGGAAGCATAAGGATGATTCCAAAACCTATTATCAGTAAATATTTAATGTTAACTTAATAAAATTAGTAGAAGGCTATAGAAAGAAACAGGCTTCTTCTACTGTAATGAGGTACAGTACCTTTACGCTTTTATTGCAGAAATGAAAAAAGGAAAATAAAGAAGAAAGTATTTCTCGAGACTGGAATAGAGAAGCCCAAGGGAGACATTGCTAAGACTGATGGACAACCTGTGTTGAGAAAAAATGTCTGTAGACGTTGTGGATAATTTTTGAACATGATATTTACTTCCTCAAAAAATGTCCCATAAGCTCAACTTTTGGACTTTAGATTCTGTTTTCTGAACACTTCCATAACCTTCAGATTCATGCAGTCTGTACTGCATTTGAGGCCTAGCTGAATCCTTTTGAGGCAGAAGAAAGTGAAGCTATATCCCATTTTGTTTGCTGAAGTCTCAACTGATATCACAGAATCAAGAAAACAATGCTATCAATACTGAAATCCAGGTCTGCTATTAAATCTCAACCCAATCTTTTGTTTGATCTGAGTGATGTACCAGGCAGGTAATAAAGATAGTAACATAGCATAGAATTATGTCTCATTTGTTCTTGTTTTTCTTTTAAAGTGCATGCTATATAAGTCTGAATATCTTTAAAAGAGTGACTTTTGTTTCCTATATTCAGCAGGTATTCATGCATGTGTGCATGTGCATGCATGTGTGTATTTCTGGATAAAATAAGTGATATTTATGCTGTTTGCTTACCAATAGCCTGGCATTCTAAATTTCATTACTATGCCCTATGCTCAAATAATTCCTTGGGCTACTTACCTGAAACACCTTCAATAGACATTGTCAATGATATGGAAACATACTACTTACTGAACACTGTCCTGAGACCTGCCTAGAATTCACAATACTATTTTTATGCAAATTGCATCGCCTGAAGGATGATTGTGGTACAGGAATCTCTTGACATATGACAGTGCTTTCTTTCTGTGAATGAAGAGTGCATGTGGTGAGTCATGGCTTCTATTAATTCACAATAGAAGCAAATAGCAATGCCTTCTGCATAGCTGAATTTTCATTCAACCTGCTATTAGTTTTGTAGGATTCCATCTGTCCACACATAAAATAAAGATTATAGCACGTGGTTTGGAAGATTGAATAGGAAATCATGTTTTATTTTTTGTAAATTATTTTATATAAAAGAAAAGAGCCAAAAATAAGGCACACAATGTTTGATGGCTTTATTCTGATTCTTATTTACTATGTAGGTACAGTGATATCCTCAGACTTGAAAGATCAGGTTCTTCATCTATGTGATATAGCTACATTTCAGAGTGGTTGAGAAAAAAATTAAAGAACAACTAACAATGTAGATAGAATACTACCTAGCATGTTTTGAAGGCTCAATAAATATTACCATTTAGAAAATAAGTTTATAGAGCGTGTGTGTGTGTGTGTGTGTGTGTGTGTGTGTGTGTGTGCATGCACATGACATGACACACATGCAGAGGTCAGACAAAATTTTGTGTGAGTTGTTCCTCTTTCCACCCCATGTGGGTGGGTCCTGTTAATTGAATTCAGGTCATATGGATTGGTGGCAGACACCATTACGTACTGTGGTGTCTTATCAGCCCAGTGTTATCTATTTTTAAATTTTATGTGTGTCTCACTTGCATGTATGTAAGTGCAGCCATATGTGCAATGTCCACACAGGCCAGAAGAGGGTGTCAGATCCCCTGAAAGTGGAGTTACAAACATTTGTTAGCTGCTATGTGGGTGTTCAAACCAAATCTAGGTACTTTGCAAGAGCAGCCAATGTTCCTAACCCCTGGGCCCTATCTTCAGCCCCCAGGCTATATTTCATAGTTATTGATATTATTTCTTAATATCTTTACTCTGCTTACCTTGTAGAATATAGTGGAACAAACAATATACAGCTTATCACTTCAGTGTGAAATTTTTTGGAAATATATTTTGAGATTCACCAAGCTTCACCAAGCTTTAAGAACTATCCTGGGATGCCAGCTCTCAGAAATTTGTCATTGCTAATGTTTTCATGAAACTCAGTCTGCAGTTTTTGCTACAAAGTAGACATACTCTGTGTGTTTTATTTTCCTGTCTTTTAAATATTTCTCTGCTTGAGAGACATACTGTAATTTTAAGTGTCTCATAATTAGTCGATACAATTATAAAACACTGCTTCATTAAACTTAACTTTAAACTCATTCCTTTTGTCTTTTGAGATAAGGTTTCACTATGTAGCCCAGACTGTCCTGAATCATATTATATGTCCCAATTTGGCCTCAAAATCAAGACCTCAGGAATTCTAAGATTACAAGCTTGTACCACAATGATTGGTTTAAATGAATTCTTACATTTTATGAGCAGCAAGTTAGTCTATATCTAACTATATATTTCTTTCTAGTTATCTATCTATCATCTATTTATCTATCTATCTATCTATCTATCATCTATCTATTGTGCAAAGTGAAAGTTAGGAGAATATTCTATAGTAACTCTTGGAGTCTATAATACCCTGGACCATAATATCTTGAGTGGCAGACTCTTGTGTTTCACATGTATAATTTTCACATGCGTTTTTTACACTTTTTACATAAATAAGTTTTTCTACCATATTACTTCTAAAAATAATCATAATGCTAAGCTTCCTGTATATAGGAAACAGTAGATGTTAGAAAATTTGTTCTAAATAGAAGTTAAAAGTGAGACTTAAGTCACTCAAATTACATTAAACAGCCCCTTTGAATCTTAAGTGCAAATTACATACGGTAAAGGTAACTTCTCTACTTTCTTCACTATGCTTTCATAAGCACACGTTCAACTTTATTTCCCATCCTTTGCTCTCTTCCTCCCCATAGGCTTTGTCTTGCAACATGAACTTCTCATACTGTATCCTGACATCTGTCTGTCAATAAGACTTCCTTTCATGTCCCTCCAGTGAGTCACATTATCTTTTGTTTTAATTTTGCACCTTATTGTCAACTGTTTCTTTTTGATCATTCATAAACATGGATTAAGTAACATAGCATTCATACCATTTTCCAGCCTATTATTTTAATTTATATGAGAATTTCATATATAAGTATTGCATTTAAACCCTTTTCTATCCTCCTCTCTCCCCTCCAACGCCTCCCATGTCCCCCTATTTCAAACTCATTACTTTTCTTTATTATTGTTATGTATCTAATGACATATCTTTATCTATCGTCTGTTTATTTAAAATATATCTATGATCTATCATCTGCAACCTATTGACTATTCTAAGACTTGTTCCTACGTATATCTGTTTAGGGCTGATGGATTGGGATTGGATAAACTATCATGGAGTGTATTCATGAAGCAACCTTATTTTCCATCTTTCAGCAGTCATTGTTTACCTGTAAATCATTATCTACAGGTGGGAAATGGTGAAAATTTTCTAATTTGCATTAGCATGTTAACTAGTGTTATCGTACAGATCTTATTTGGACATAATATTGTTGAGATTTCATGGGTGCAACTTCCCTCTCTGTTAAGAAGAAACTATCTCACAGAAAGAATCCTGGTCCTCCAGTTTTTAAACCTTTTTTCCCTCTTTGATTATGTTCCCCAAACCTTAGCTGTTGAAATTGCATTATGAATGTGCCAAAAGTTGCTTGGATCCCCATGGTCAGTTTTCTCTAAATTTTGACCAATTATGAATCTCTGTTAATAGTCTCCATCTGTTGCAAAAGGAAATTTCTTTGGTTCTGGGAGACGATGCATTCATATATGGAAATAATTAAAACATTTAGAATTCAGTTAGAAATTACATTGGTTTAGGAATATGGCACTAGTAGTTTTTTCTCACTGGTATGTGACTGCCCCACAGCCATGTGTTGGGCTGTGCTTGTAGTACCAGGCATGAGTCCTTTCCTGTTGAGCAGACCATAGATCCAATTAGATGGCTATTGTGGTTTGAAAGAAAATGTCCCCCATAGGATCCAAATATTTGGACATTTTGTTCCCAGATGGTGGCGCTGTTTTGGTAGGTCTTAGAAGGTTTGTCTTGTTGGGCTGCTCATTGCTGTAGTTCATAGGCTTTAAGACTGGGTAGGACTAGTGACTGTATTTCTCACTTGACAGCTTACATAGCACCTTCTTGATAGGTAAAAATGTTGGAGAGAGCGTGCGCGGATGGAGGATGGAGGAGGCAGTGAGGCACACATAGAATTCTCAGTGGGATACAGCTTTATTTCGCATGGGACACGTTTCCCTTGGGGAAGGGAAAGATGTCAGGGAAGGGAAGGGAAAGATGTAAGGGAAGGGAAGGGAAAGATGTCAGCCCATGGGCTGTGAGCTGGGACTTTATATATGGGGGCTTTAGGGTGTAGAAGGGGGAAATGTTTGGGGGAGAAATCAGGGAAGGGGAAGCAGGAAAAGCAGGTAGGATTAGGGTCTGGAAGTGTTTACTTTTTCCCTCTTAAGAAAAGAGAAAAGCTGTTATGATAAACAACTTCTAAAATCTCTGGTTATCAGGTAGAATCTGCTTATCTTATCTTTGGAGGTCAGAGGAAAGGTAGGCTGCTTCTCAGCAGAGTTTGTTTCCCTTGACTTCAAAGGTCAAGGTGAGGTCCCTGTTGGGGAGGGG
>NW_008351640.1:360267-361194 GCF_000622305.1 Nannospalax galili | reverse complement strand
TTGTTGTAGGAACTGGATTGACTGGGCTGTAGTCTCCACTGTTGAAGTGAGCTTTTGTCTGAGGTCCTCTATTTCTTGAGAAAGATGCTGGGTTGAGATCAGCATGTGTTCCAAGCCTCCAGCCTTGAGTCCTGTGGCTGCCACTGATGCCACCATGCTAACTCCTACCAGGACTGCCAAGGTGGCTGACCTCTTTTTTCTGGTTCCTTCTGTCCCTGTGGATAAGACATCATACACCTCTCCTGGTGTGTATAGGGTTAGTTTGGGGATGAGAATGACTGGAGCACAGGTGTCCTCAATCTGTGGAGAGATGCAGGAGTATATTTTGGAAGAACAGAGAAAGAGCAGTCCCTAGGTTAGAGCAGTATTTTCCTTAACTGTGACATTTTGGTTTGATGAGTGTGGGCATTCAGAGGTTCGTGGAGTCCAACACTCTGTTTTGTCAAGAAAAAGGAGAGGGGCAGGCAGGGGCCCACATATTAGGAGTTCCTGAAAACACTGAGTAGTGGCCTGGGGAGTAACATTGTAAACTGGGAGAGGGATGAGAAGTGAGCCCTGAAGGGGGGCACAGAGGAAGCAAGTGGAGATATTAGCATTATAGAAGTTTCTCAGGAGATTAACCAATAAAGTGAGAATGCGATCCCAAGAGAAGCTGCGGGAGGCATTGAAGCTTTGAAGCTGCTTCATGGCCATGCTGGAGAATGGGAGAGAAATAGAAAGGGAGAGCTTTTGCATGAGATCCCTGCCAAGTAGGGGGGTTGGGCAGGTGGGCATAACCAGGAAGGAGTGAGTTAAAGGCACCTTCCAGAATACACAGGCTAAGGGTCCTGTTGATTTGGGGTTGTGAGGCTTCCCATCAACCCCCACCACAGAGATCTGTGAGGGAAAAACTTTACCAGAGTAGGAAGGGAGAACTGACCATGAAGC
>NW_008351640.1:359639-360205 GCF_000622305.1 Nannospalax galili | reverse complement strand
CTCTGTTTTGTTAAGAAAAAGGGGAGGGGCAGGCATGGGCCCCTGTACTAGAAGTTCCCGGGAACACTGAGTAGTGGCCTGTGGAGTAACATTGTAAACTGAGAGAGGGAGGAGAAGTGAGCCCTGCAGGGGGCACAGAGAAAGCAAGTGGAGACATTAGCATTAGAGAAGGTTCTCAGGAGATTAACCGATAAAGTGAGAATGCGATCCCAAGAGAAGCTGCAGGAGGCATTGAAGCTTTGAAGCTGCTTACGGCCATGCTGGAGAATGGGAGAGAAATAGAAAGGGAGAGCTTTTGCATGAGATCCCTGCCAAATAGGGGGGTTGGGCAGGTGGGCATAACCAGGAAGAAGTGAGTTAAAGGCACCTTCCAGAATACAAAGGCTAAGGTTCCTGTTGATTTGGGATTGTGAAGCTTCCCATCAACCCCCACCACAGAGATCTGTGAGGGAAAAACTTTACCAGAGTAGGAAGGGAGAACTGACCATGACACACCAGTGTCAATAATGAAATTAATAATATTACCTGCCACCATGGCTGAAACCCTGGGCTCCTCCATTGTGATA
>NW_008351640.1:338714-359410 GCF_000622305.1 Nannospalax galili | reverse complement strand
TCCTGGCGGATGTCGTTGGGCCCCATTGGTGTTTGAAGTGTTCTTGGGAGGAGCCCTTAGGACTGCAGCCATAAGCTGGTACTTTTGATTGGACAGGGTAAGCTTGTCTGCCTTCTCCTGTTCCTCTCGGTTATAAAATACTTTAAATGTCGTGTCCAACAGATCTCTCGTGGGGGTTTCAGGGCCCTTGTCTAAGCGTCTAAGTTTCCTTCTAATATCTGGAGCTGATTGTAAGATAAAGTGCTGGTGAAGCATAAGCTGTCCCCCTGCAGACTCTGAGTCATACTTGGTATACTGGACCAGAGCATCAGTGAGTCTGTCCATAAACTGAGCTGGGGTTTCAGCAGAGCCCTGAGTAATCAATCTAAGCTTTTCAAAGTTAACTACCTTAGGGGGCGAAGCTCTCTGAAAATCTGTCAGGAGGCAAGTGATCATGTGGTCCCTGGCTGCTCTACCTGGGGAAGGTCCTATCTGACCTCCTGGTAGGGGTTGGTAATCCCACCCAGGGTCCTGAAGGGGAACTGCCTCACTGCCAATAGGGTGAGCTTGATTAGTAGAATGAAGCTCATTAGCATATTTCTGTGCTGCTGTCCAGACCCTATGTCTCTCATCGGGGTGAGGGTAGACTGGAGAATCATAAGGAGATCATGCCAGGTTAGATCATAGCTATGAGTAATATATTTAAACTCTTGTATGAAGTGAGTAGGATTAGTGGAAAAGGAACCAATTTTATGCTCTAGTTGAGAAAGATCTCCAAGAGAGAAAGGCACATGGCCTTTACAATCTCGTCCACGCCTGCCACCTCCCTGAGGGGAAAAAATGCCATGGGAAGGGAGCTGAGACTGGGTGTGGGAACGGGCATGGCTTGACATGGGGGAGCAGATACAGGAGGGGTAAATGGGGTATTTGAGGTAGAAGTCAGAATGAGGTGTTTAAGATTTTGGATTTCCTTGAATAAAGGGGAATTAAGAGAGTGAGTGTCAGACTCAGAATGCTGAGGAAGGGAGGGGGAAGATTGCAGAGAGAGAGTTTGAGGCAGAGAAGGGAGGAGTTGGGCTGGCCCCTGGGCTGGAAGGCAAGGGAGGGTATAGTGATAGGAGGGCAGGGGGACGACTTGGTTGTGCCTCAGGCTCAGGAGCAGGGGTGTCTTGGGGCTGGGTTCTGATAGGGGGCAGGTTATCAGCTAAAGAAGGGTCAAGAGCAGAGTCAGAGGGGTAGGGAGGGGCAGAGGCCCCTGGAGTTTCAGGATCTGGTGAGGCTGCCTTAGCCAGGAGGACCTGGTGGGAAGAACATTTGACACAGAGGGGGGGATTAGCACGGACGTCAAGAAAGGTGTGATGTAGGGTAGTTCAGACTGCTTGCCATTACGCTGGCAGAAGTTTTCTAAATCTTTTAAAATATTGAGGTTTAAGTTTCCAGTGTTTGGCCAAAGAGAGTTATTATCTAGTTTGTACTGAGGCCAGGAAGTGGTGCACAAGAATTTTAGGCATTTTGATCTGATAGTGTGAGATAATCCTAGCTTTTTTAAGTATTTAAGAAGGCAGGCCAAAGGCGTGAGACTGTGAGGTTTTGAGTGTTTGGTTCCCATAGCAACGGATTAGGTGGAAAGTGAAAGAAGAGTTAAAGAACTCAGTTGGTGGGTGGGGGAACAAAGAGGATCTTTTTGCCCTGAGGGGACAGAGGTGGAGTCAGCGCAGGAGGGAGTAAGCTTACAGAGAAAGAGAGAGAGAGAGAGAGAGAGAGAGAGAGAGAGAAAGAGAAAGAGGGAGAGTAAGAGAGAGAGAAAGCAGGAAGAGAAAGTTTTGGCTCAAGCAGGAAGAGAAAGGTTTGGCTTAGGTCACGTAAAAACGAGAACGAGAAGTATCAGGCAAAAAAAGAAAAGCGTCCTTTTTTTTAAATTGCTGATTCGAGTTAAATTCCCGAACCCCAGGGCAACGTCCTGCAATCACTGGGGGGGGGGGAATACGAGTTGTGCGTGTCCCCGCCAGTGACCACAGCATCCTGTAGTTAAAGGCAGGGTGGAACCTCCCACACATCAGTGTGATTTCGAGCCAGTAAAAACGAGTTAGGAGAGGTTCTGCAATGTGGTGCGTGACCAGCCAGTAGGAGCCAAAGTAGAAGGAAACAAGGTAGTGGACAGGCAACAAAAGAAAAGCATCCTTTTTTTGTTGCAGATTCGAGTTAAATTCCCGAACGGCAGGGCAGTGTCCTGCAATCACTGGGGAGGGGAAATACGAGTTGTGCGTGTCCTCACCAGTGACCACAGCGTCTGGTAGTTAAAGGCAGGGTGGAACCTCCCACACACTGGTGTGATTTCGAGCGAGTAAAAATGAGTTAGGAGAGGTTCTGCAATGTGGTGCGTGACCAGCCAGTAGGAACCAAAGTATAAGGAAACAAGGTAGTGGGCCTGGAGGCCAAGATGGACCAGGAATGGAGAAAAATGGAGAGGCCTAGATGAAGCTCAGAGTAGCCAGTGAACGGAGAGAGAAGAGAGAGAGAGAGAGAGAGATAGAGAGAGAGAGAGGGAGGGAGAGAGAGAAGGAAGATGAGATGTTGGGGAAGGCAAAAGATGGCAGGAGTGAGGAAGGGAAGGGAGCTGAGGTAGGGAAAAGGATTTGAGTGTGACAGGGAGATAGGTCTGACTCCCAGGTGGGCGTGGACAGGCACTGTAACCGTGCCAGGCAATTCAATGGCCACAGAAACCAGTGCTGTCCAGTGGCCATGAGTGAGGTCCAGGAGTGACCGAATTTGATTGGAAAGGAGATGAAAAGAAAACCAGTGGAGAGTAGTGAAGGGGAAAGGGGAGAGAGAAAGAGGGAGAGAGAGCTGAAAGGAATGGGAGCGGGGAGAGAGATAGAGGGTGGAACTGTACCTTAATGCTGAATCAGTGGTGTTCGCAGCGGCCAATAACGACAAGCGAGTCAGAAAGTTTTACGTGCGAGGTCCCTTGAAGTCAGTCCTGGGTTTTGGCACCATCTGATAGGTAAAAATGTTGGAGAGAGCATGCGCGGATGGAGGGTGGAGGAGGCAGGGATGAGGCACTGAGGCACAGATGGAATTCTCAGCAGGATACAGCTTTATTTTGCATGGGGTACCTTTCCCTCAGGGAAGGGAAAGATGTCAGTGAAGGGAAAGTCGTCAGGGAAGGGCAGGGGAGGGAAAGATGTCAGGGAAGGGAAGGGAAAGATGTCCGGGAAGGGAAGGGAAAGATGTCCGGGAAGGGAAAATGTCAGCCCACAGGCTATGAGCTGGGACTTTATATATGGGGGCTTTAGGGTGTAGAAGGGGAAATTTTGGGGGAGAAATCAGGGAGGGGGAAGCAGGAAAAGCAGGTAGGATTAGGGTCTGGAAGTGTTTACTTTTTCCCTCTTAAGAGAAAAGCTGTTATGATAAACAACTTCTAAAATCTCTGGTTATCAGGTAGAATCTGCTTATCTTATCTTTGGAGATCAGAGGAAAGGCAGGCTGCTTCTCAGCAGAGTTTGTTTCCCTTGACTTCAAAGGTCAAGGTGAGGTCCCTGTTGGGGAGGGGGGAAACTACTGCTGTTTGGAACCCTAACACTTCTGATACTATGAGAGCTTATTTCCAGGGAGGAGGCTTCCAGGTGAGTTCTAGCTCGATTCCTGCAAGTTCTTTCTATGAAATATGTGGCATTTTCAGCAATCAGGTCTCATCTTCAAGATCCGGGAGGCAACCAAGTGCAACGGGCATTGCCTATGTTGCTTTGGGAGTTCTGTGGACTAATCTTATAATATTTGCAAGGGATGTTTCCCATGCCTGATACTAGAATTTTTGTTAGATAATCTTTGGCTCTCTAGTATAATATTATCACAATGTGTGGTGTAAAAACATCAGTATAAATACATATGTGTGGATTATTTTTATTTTATGCATTTTATTTGTATTTTAATTATTTTATTTTAATATTTATATTTGTAATTTATTTTTAAATAAGTTTATAAAATAATGTTTATGAGCTAAGTGTGGTCCTGAACATTTTTATTCCCAGCAATCACAAGTCAATGTTGTGAGACTAAGGTTACACTGGTCTACAAAAAAGTTCCACAGTAGCTTGAGCTACAAGGAGATCAAGTCTCATAAACCTAAAATAATGGTAATAATAAATAATAAGTAATGACAATAACAAATTATTTCCCTATGGCTTCTTCAAACTTTCTTGGTGTTAGTTATCCCTCCTTTCCCCCCTCACTCTGTATTTCTTCTCCCCCCCCACAATTAAGGACCCCAACTCTATTTTCCCCCTTGATAGCACGTATATCCTATCTGCCACCAAACCTCCATGATCCTTTTCTACTTACCTGCAGTTACTTCAGATTATGTACTAAAATCTAAAGGTTTAGAAAGCCCTCACATGCTCATGTTTTAGTAGAATTAATATTTTGAAAATTATCATCCTTTCAAAAGCAAATTACAAATTCAGTGCAATCCCAGTCAAAATCTCCATCACATTCTTCACAGAAACATTTTAAAAATCCTTTCCCTAAAATTCATATGGAAACACAAAACACCAGGGAAAGCCCATACAATCCTGGACAAAAAGAATAATACCAGATTATAAGCTATATTACAGAGCTATAGAAATAAAATCAGCATAATACTGGCACACACAGAAAAAAGACATGAAGATCAATGTTATACATAGAAGACCCAAACTTGACTGCACATAATTACAGCCATCACATATTTGACAAAGATGCAAAAATACACACTGGAGGAAAGACAGACTCTTCAACAAATGATTCTAGGAATACTGGATGTTCACATGAAGAGAAATAAAATTCAACCTATATCTACCATTCTGTATAAAAATCAACTAAAAGGGGCTGGAGAGATAGCTCAATGGTTAAGAATGCGGACTGTACTTGCAGAAGACTCAGGTTCAAATCCCAGCACCCACATGGCAGCTAACAACTATCCATAACTCCAGTTCCAGGGGATCCAATGGCCTCTCTTGTCCTCCATGGGCAGTGCATGACAGAGGTGCACTTACCTACATGCAAGCATAATAATCATACACATAAAATAAAAATAATAATTAAAATATTTTAAGAAATCAACTAGAAATATGTTGAAGACCTCAAAGTGAAGCCCAAAATACTGAACTGTCTAGAAGAAAATATAAACAGTACCCTAGAAGAGATATGTGGAACAAAGCACTCTCTGAACAGGCCTCCATTTGCTCAGTGGCTAAGGCCAAAAATTGACAAATGATATCTCCCTTTTTTGAAAAAATCTGTACAACAAAAGAAACAATCATTTGAGTGAGGAGGGATCCCATGAAGTGGGAGACAAACTTTGCCAGTTATATATCTGATAGATGGTTAACACACACACACACACACACACACACACATATATATATATTATACATGATCTAAAAAATAAAATCAAAACCTCAAAATAAAAAAAAGCTAAAAAGCTAAAACCCAGTTTTAAAATGTTCTACAGATCTGAATAGAGAATTCTCAGTAGAAGAAATAAAAATGGCTTATAAAACTATTAAACAGTGTTCAGTATCCATAGAAATTAAAGAAATGCCAATAAAAACTACTTTGCGATTTCATTCTACACCAGTCCAAATGACTAAAATCAAGAAAACAACTGACAATTGCTGAAGGACTCAGGGAAATGGGAACCCTCATTAACTGCTGGTGTGATTGCACGCTAGTGCAGTCACTATGGAAATAAATATGGACCCAACTATGCCACTCCTTGGCCTATATGTGAAGAATTTAATATCCTACACAGAGATACCTGCTCAGCCATGTTCATTGTCATCCCTTTGCAATATCCAGTAAATGCAAAGAACCTAAATGGCCTTCAGCTGATGAATAGATAATCAAAATGTGCCACATTTAGATAATGAAATTCTGTTCAGCTGTAAAGTAAAAGGAAATCATGATATTTTCAGGCAAATGGGTAGAACAGGAAAACACTATACTGAGTGAGGTAACCCAGACTCAAAATGACAAACACCACAGGTTCTCTCTTGTTTGTGGATGTTCACTCTGAATCTTTTGATTTGTGGATATAACCTGTTCCACCCTATTTTAACTAGTTTTTCATAGTCAAGGAAATTACAGCTTGTCCAAATGGCTTCCTTGTGTTCCACTATCCTTCATCGTCCCCTTTTTCCTAATTTTTTCAACTAAAATCTCAATGATTTTAAGACTTCACCAGTGCTAAAAATATTATTTTTATGATATGTGTATGTGTGTATTATCTGCATGTAAGTAAGTGCACCTGTGTTGTGCAATGCCCATGGAAGACAGAAGAGGCTGTCGGATCACCTGGACCTGGAGTTAGGACAGTTGTTAGCTGCCATGTGGGTGCTGGGATTCGAACCCAGGTCTTCTGCAAGAACAACCCGTGTTCTTAACCACTGAACCATCTCTCCAGCCCCAAGACTTCACCAGTTCTATAAATTATCTTGACATTATTTCTTACTGTTAGGTTCATGTAGAAAACATCAAATTAAGATTGAGAGATTCTGATTTCCTTATATATTTCAAATATAGAGTTTACTGGAAGATACAAATTATGATATCTTTATGCTTTAATTAATGATTTGTGTGTACATGTGCATACACATGCATATTTGGGGATGCATATAGTATGCAGGTGTGTGTGTGTGTGTGTGTGTGTGTGTGTGTGTGTATCTTGGGAATCATTGTTTCTTGTAATAGTGTCTTTCATTTGCTGGGACGTGCTGAGTAAGCAAAGCTGGCTGGTCAGAGAGTCCCAGCAACCCTCTATCTCTGCTTCTGCTGTGTTGGGAATACAAGAATGCACTACCACACCTGGGTTTATTTGTGACTGATGGGGGGAAACTTTGGTCTTCATGCTTGTATGGAAGGCACTTTAGAAAGTGAGCTCTCATTTATACCCAAATAATAATTATTAGCAAAATATATCTTCTCATATTACTGAAGATACTGTTTAATTCTACAGAAAGGGCAACCTGTGTGGTGGAGCAGCACCACTTCCAGCAATATGGAGTCTACAGCAGAAGCATGATTTCAAAGCTAGCTAGACCCTGTGTCAAAAAACAGACACAAAACCAAAATTCTACAGAAAAGCCTAATCAGAAAAGTTAAAACAACTATTAGGACTGGAAAATGATTTTGTAAGTAAATTAATTTTCTTACAAGCATAGGGATGACCTGAGTTAGATCTCAGCACCACCATGAAAACAGAAGGAACATTGTGTGCACTTGAAATCCCAGCATTCGAGAGGTGGAGACAATATTCCTGTAGCTTTCTGGACCACCAGTCTAACCGAATCAGTAAGTCTCAGGTCCCAGTGAGATATCATATTTCAATAAACAATGTGGAAAACACCTGAGAACGACACATAACATTGACTCTCTGATTTCCACTGGTGTGTATGCATGTGTACACACACACACACACACACACACACACAAACACACACAAATTTTAATAACAATATTTTCTGGAAGTCACTTCACTATGGATATGTATCCTAATTTGCTTTCTGTTGTAGGGATAAATACACATAACCAAAAAGCAACTTTGGAAGAATACGTTTATTCCATATTTCATCTTACAATCCCCAGGTGAGTCTGTCACTGAGGGAAGTCAGGGCAGGAATTCAAGGCAGGAACTGAAACAAAGACTATGGAGGAATGCAGCTTACTGACTTGCTTCCCCTGGCTGTCTCAGCTACATTTCTTATAGAGTCCAGGCCCACCTGTCCAGGGATGGCACATGCTACAGTGGGATGGGCCCTCCTACATCAACTAGCAATTAAGAATATGCCCCACCAATTGTCCAGAAGCAAATCACAGAGGTATGTCAAGTCGACAGAAACTATGAAAATATATGATGTAGATTTGTTGATAGATTCATATATGCATTTATGAAAACATTAGTGCATATGCATGAATGTACACATTGAAAAAAGAAATACATTTAGAAAACTGCAATCGTACCACAATGTACTTTAGAAAAACAACAAATTGAAATTTTTATAACTCAAAGATTTTTAAAATGTCATGATTTTAAGTTAGATCTGAGAGTATAAGAAATTTTCCTGAATATATGTTTATGCTAGATTGTAAAATACAGATTTTAACTTGAGATTCTAACCAAGGTTTGAGAAATACCCCATCGTTCATTTTTCCTTTCAGGAACATGAGTATGCTGTGTTTAATTTTGCTTTTTTACCACAATTCTCCAGTTGCTTGAGTTCAAGTCTTCATTTAGGTGGATGAAGTATTCAACAGCTGTCCTTTGAGGTTACTTATACAGTTTTCATCACTTTTCTTCTCTAGGGATGTTTTGTTTTTCCTGGTTTTAAGTTGTAAAGTTGTGTGTAGAAGAGCTATGATGTCCAAGTTATATTTTCAACAATTTCATTCAGTGTTCTTCCTGTTATTTATATTAATACCATGGAACTTGGAATAACTGTTTTATACATGCAGAGAATTACTTGGTCATTGATTAGTGGCTACAGCCCACAACAAAATGTTCACATATTAGGAAACTCATAAATATTATTGAATGAGCAAATGGATAAATAAATGAATAAATATAATGAAACCACTGTCTGTGCTCAGTGTTGTAACTGAGTCTTTTTTCCAAAATGTTCATGTTAAGAGATTCATGTAGGATAAGGGAAAAGCCATTTAATTCAGATATTAAACAACAAAAACTTCAAAGTTTTGTTTAAAAGATGAATGATTAATGGTTAAAAATTAACACTTTAGGACATGCTAAATTAGAATATTTAGCAGCAAGCAGTAATGCCTAAGGTACTAGAAAGTGTGCAGAAACTTCATATAAGTGTAAGAAAATTGATATAGAGTCATGAAGACCTTAGAAACACCAGGGGAGAGAATAAGTTTCACATCTCAAAAACATTGTAAGTCTTCTGTTATTACAGTCTTGAAAGATAGAACTGACACATTTCTGATATTATTCTGCTGTGTATTTAGGAGAAACTATAATGAGAGTTTGAGAAATAGTGGATACTTGCTCTGAATGTGAACATAATTGCAGGTACGTCTACAATACTCACACTAATCCATTGAGAGTGAATCTCTGACTCTTCTGTATTTAATCACCCTTACATTTTTTTGTTACATGATTTTGATTTTATGAGTTAAGTGGACATTTACAGATATCATCATTTTTTTTCAAATATGCCAAATAGAACAGTTTCCCACTTTCATGAGTGATGCTATTGAAGCTAAAAGAGCTTTATGAACAGATAAGCTCAGAAGAAAACAAATTTGTACTCACGTCTTCTGACTACATGTCAGTCTTCTTCATTCTTACAACTTCACCTTCCAGTTCCCAAGTTAAGTGACACCATTATCATCAATTTAAGATCACTCACACAACTGAGTCCAACTCTGAGTACATAACACAGTGATCGAGATAAATATCAAGGTTACTACAACAGTTCTAAAACAAAAGCAATGTTAGTAAGTCTTAGAAGAACAGGGGAGTTTATTTATGGACATGCCAAAAATAATGAAGAAAGATTTTCATTGTAAGAAAATTCATAATTAGATATGATGTATTTTGATGGCAAATTTTATGTGAAACATGATTGCTTTTCTCTTCCAGTAGCATGTATAGCACCTTCTAATACTACAAAAACTAGCAAGTAGAGGTGAATCATTGAGGTAAGTACCAGTTTGATTTCTCTTAGTTAGTTCTAAAACTCATCTATGCAGTGTCTCCAGCAACAGGATCTTACAGTCAAGACCCTACCCAATCTACATAATGGGTATCCAAGAACAGCGACAATGACCAGTATTGTTTGAGAATCTATGGGAACCCGGTTAACAACTTCACAGGAGGGAGTCCGTTTCTGGATTTGGGATTTTCTTTGTTAGCCTATTGTTTCTGACAGGAGCAATGTCCCCCTGTTGCAACCTACAACTACAAGTGACCTTGCATGGTATGAAAGCTGGAGCAGTAGTGGAATGATAACCCATCAGTTTCCAATTGGTCTGCTTCACAAGCTGGAGCCCATACCTGGCTCTAATATCAGACTTAGGAACCTGTAGCTTGACAGGTCACAGGATAAAGGAGAGGACCTACTACTATTATTCTGCCAAATGGGCATGGTTTTAAACTGATTCCTAATGAATAATGAATGACTGTTTTACCCATAGATTGTTGCATCTCTGCCCAAGGAAGCTTCCTCATGCAACAGACAGGGAATAACACAGAGACCCACAACTGGCTAATGTGCAGAGAAGAGATTGCAGGGGGATTACTCTTCAATAGGCTACCTATGTCAAACTTCTGTCACCCAAGGTTCAGATATCATTGCAGAAGTGGGAGCAGAAAAATTGTAAGAGTCAGAGGTAGTGAATCCCCGCAAGAAAACACATTTTTCCAGACACGTGGGCAGTTATACATATGAACTCACAGCAATGGTAACAACATGCACAAGCCCTTTGTAAACTCAATCCAGAAAAAATACCAGCATGGAAATAAGGGAGTGGGGAAGAAACCCTGACCCCACCCAAGGAAGTAGTACCAATTGAGAACTACTGGGAGAGTGAGAGTCAGTTTTCTTTCAGGATGTGACACTAGACAGATTAGTCAGGCTCCAGTAAATGGACCCACACTGAAGGACATTTGGGAATACAAATTTGACTCTCTCATTTTTCTCTCATTGTCTCTCTCTTTCTCTCTCTCTCACTCTCTCTCCATCTGTCTATCTGTTATCTATTATCTATCTGCCTATCATCTATCATCTATCTATCATCTATCTATCATCTATCTATCTATCTATCTATCTATCTATTATCTATCTACCTATCTAATAGAGTAATAGAGTACATGAAAACAGGTGGGGTATTAAGTATTAATGGGGGTTGCAGATAGAGGAGAGAGTCTAAATGTGATCAAAATATATTGTATGAAATTTGCAAAAAAAAAATAAAAAGTCAGTCATTGAAAAAATATTTCTATATGAAACATATATACTATTATCATGAATTATATACAATATAGTACACAATTTAGGAAGTAACATTAAACCACTATTTTGAGTGCTTATCATGATCCTTATCTCACATTGTACCAAGAGATTAATCCAAAGAACTGGAAGTTCATCAGCTGACAGATACTCTAATTATAGTCATAAAAGTATAGTAATAAAAATTCTATAAGGCCAGGAATAATATTTTTTTTTCTTTTTGAGACAGGGTCTCCCTGTAGCCCCAGCTGGCCTGGAACTTACTATGTAGACCAGTCTGGCCTTGAACTCACAGAGATCCGCCTGCCTCTGCCTCCCAAAGAGACTACTAAGAATATAATACCTTGGCAACATACTTTTGTGTGTGCATGTATGTAAACATATTTGAAGCTAATTTACTTTTGCTTGAACATATTTCACTTGAAATTGAGCAAAGCAACAAGGTTAAGGACACACTGAAGTGCAAGCTCTGTGGGTATTTCCATTTAGTGGGTTTATTTAATACCCTGCAAAAGGAGAAGAAACAAGCCTACTTCATTTAGAAGAGGAGCATCTCAATAAACTGAGTTAATATATCAAGGTCAATTAGTGATCACTTTTATTCCTTGTTTTTCCTTTTACACCCACATTTTAATCTTCTGTCAATAAGCGCAGGCATGAAAAACTGTTGTTTTCAGTACCCTGCAACAATAAATCCAGGTTGTGACCACAGGCTCTGTGAATCTCGTTGCTGTTTTCAATTTCTTCCTTGTAGCAATATTTCGTTAAGAGAATCAGTAAAGACAGGAACTGAAGATTTCATTTCACTGGAGTCAGCAGCAGGTGGAATGATTCCAACAGAGAGGGGAGAGAGACGTCCGTGTCAACAACTTCATCAGGGTTTATTCTTCATTCCTTCCACGGTTGTGCTGCTGAAATAGTCTAGTTGGTTTGCTGTATCATGGGGAAAATAAGAGCTGAATATGATTCAAAGAAAACAGTTTCACAGACTCACTGAGATAAAGAAGAGAAAAAAACAAAACACTTTTGGGTTTTTCACTGTCTGAATAGCGATCATTAGTTTGTGTTTGTCAATAAAAGTTATCTGTTAAATGTGTTGATTGATATGTTCCCTGATAATATTTATTGGGAAAAAAAAGCATTCATTGCGGAGTCAGACTTAGTGTTTACTAATTTTTTTAAAGTTACTATGCCTATATTTTTGGTAAATATACATGGAAGAAGGTTCCAGTTTTAGATACCATTCTAGCACTAATCTGCTCAGCTTTATAGGTTAATTTTATTTTACTTACTATCAAATTTTACTGAGGAATCTGTCAAGATTTGAAAAAGTATAAATATTCTCTACAATATATTTTATATATATACTAATAAACTGTCAGGTCAGTAGAAGAAATATCAAAATTTTCTCTAAATTATTAGCAAATCTGTTAAACTACAAAAGCATAAATTTATCATATCGGTCATGCTTAAGTGCGCAGAGTTGAGGAAAGTAACTCCACACTGTTTAGACATATTGTTGCACAACCAAGTTATAAAAATATTTTCATCTCATAAAACTGGTTATCAATACACATTAGAATAACACTCCCCTTTATGATGTCCCTCGTAGCCCATGAAAAGCACTATTATGCTTTTGTTGTTTCTATGAATTTAACTGCTTTAGATAGATACTTCATATGACCAAAAAAAGGAACATGTTTATACCTGGATTGCATCCTTAGAATTTGATCTCTATCTTTCAAATTACTTAAATTACAATGAATCAGATGGTGAGTTGTGAATTGAAAGTACAAGCACAAACTAATGTCCTACAACAGCACTGTCTTCTTACCAGCATATAAATTTAAAAATGATGAATCATTGCATCTAAATTATCCTAAATCTTCATTAGAAACTTGACATTAAGCACTTCAGGAGGCATGGAAAAGGTACCCATAAGTAAGAGGAAAGAATACAAAACAACTCTTAAATGAAAAAAATGCCATGTGAAATGAAATATATTTTTAAATACCATAAATATCGTAAATGTCAATGCATATTTATTTATTATTTTCATCTAAAATTTGATTGCTTGAACTTCTTAAGCAGGCACATAGAACTTATAAACATTTTTCTGATCTAATCACAATGCTCATTAAAGAACATGTAATGAAAAATTATCATACAGAATGTTGATAAATGGCAAAAGCTACAAGTAAAGTGATAATTGCTATCTTCAAAAACAAACAACGTGAAAACCATAAAAAACAGAATTTAGAAACCAGTATTCCACTACAATGGAAAACCTAAAAGAAATGGATGAAATCCTCAGTGCTTATGATCTACCAAAATTAAACCAAGAAAAATTAAATAATTTAAACAGATCTACGACCAGCAAGGAGATTGTAACCATAATAAAATATCTTCCAACTAAAATAAAAAATCCCAGAACTATATGGATTCAGTGCAGACCTCTACCAGACTTTCAGAAAATGACTAACACCAATTTTACTCAAATTATCCCATGAAAGAGAAAGGAAGGAATGCTTCCAAACTCTTCCTATGAAGTTGACATAACAAACCTCAGAAAACATACAGCATTAAAATAAAATTAGAGACCAATCTCTGTGACAAAGATGCAAATACCAAATGAAATACTGGAATTCAAGTTTGCACGTAAAGTTCATTGGTCAAGATAGAGTTAGCTTCATTCCAAAGATACGGGGAAGATTCAGTACATATAAATCAATGAGTGAGAGCGAATAATCAGTGGTTAAGATTACTGGTTGCTCTTCCAGAGGACTGGAGTTTGAATTAACAGCCCCCTGTAACTACAACTCCAGGGGGATCTAACAGCTCTGGCCTCTATGGGCACATGCAGTCATGTGTAAATACAGAAGATACGGACTCATAATTAAAGATAAAACTCTAAAAAGAACATAAATATACATAAATCAGTCATTTTAATTCGTTAAAAGACAGAAATCATATGATCATCACAACCAACAATGAAAAATCTTTTGACAAAACCAAATTCATCATGATGAAAGTCATAAAGAGGCAATAGATAAAGGGAGCTTATCTCAGCATAGCAGAGGTTACATACATACCACTAAGATCAGGCACAAGAAAAGGGTATCACTCTCTCCATTGTTATTCAATACACTGCTTAAAATACTGACTTGAACAATGAGATGAGAGAAGGAACTAAAAGAGAAGGAAAAGAAAGAAGTATTCCTATTTGTAGATGTTGTGATTATATACATAAAACATACTAAAGACTCCATGAAACAAAAATTCTTAGATATGCTAAACAAATTCAGCAAAATGACAGGTTACAATATTAGCACACAAAAGTCAGTAGTCTTCCAATAAGCCAAATATATATATGAAGGGGTGAAGAGAAGGTTCAGAGTTTATGAGCACTGACTGCCCTTGCAGAGGACCCATGGTGACTAAAAACTGTCCATAATTCCAGTTCCAGAGTTCCAACCCAATTTTCTGATTGCTGGCCCTGCACATCACAGGTATACTTACATACATGCAGGCAAAACACTAATGCACATAAAAATAAAAATAGTAAATAAAATATTTTAAAAAGAAAGGAAAGAATCCCATTTACAATGGTCACTAAATAAATAAATAAATAAATAAATAAATAAATAAATAAATCAGTAAAACACCTGGAAATAAACTTATCCTCCCCCAAGAAAAAAAATTAAAGATCTCTGCAAGGAATACTTTAAATAAGATACTGAAGAGATAAATTGAGGAAGACACTAGAAAATGGAAAGCCCTTCCAGACTTATGGATTATAAGAAGTAATGCTGTGAAATTGGCTATTCTACCAAAAGCAGTCGACAGATCCAATGCAGTCCCAAATTAAGGCCCACTCTTCACAGATACAGCAAAAAGAAATCTTAAACTGTATATGGGGGCTGGAGAGATGGCTCAGTGGTTAAGAACACTGGTTGTTTTTGCAGAAGACCCAGGCTCAAATCCCAGCACACACATGCAGCTAACAACTGTCTGCAACTCCAGTTCCAGGGGATCTGATGGCCTCTTCTGTCCTCTCTGGGCATTGCATGACACAGTTACACTTACCTTCATGCAGACAATACACTCATACACATAAAATAAAAATAATAAAATATTTTTAAAATGGAAGCACGAAAGACCAAGGATGACCAAGGAAATCCTAAACAAAAGCAATACTGATACTAACAAACAGCTCCATATCTTATTTTAAGTTTTATCAAGGAGCCCAGTGTTAAAAATAGCATGGTACTTGAACAAAATTAGACACACAGAACAATGCAATGTGTTGGAAGACCCAGACACAAAGCACACGATTTCAGCTACTTTATTTAAAATATAAAAATATTCATTGAACAGAATCATCATCTTCAATAAACAGTGCTGGGGAACCTGAATATCAACATTGAGAAGAATGAAACTAGATCCTTATCTTTTACCCTGCACAAAACTCAACTTCAATGGACCTCAAACAATACCTGAAAGTCAGAAACTACTACAGGGAAAATTAGGGAGTGTGTTTCAACACATCTCTATAGATAAGAACTTTCTAAATATGACTCTAGTAGTGCAGGATGTTAGAACAACCAATAATGTGATCTCTTGAAACTCAAAACTTTCTGGACAGCAAACAAAACTGTCAAGCAAGGCAAGAGTCAGCACACAGAGTGAGAAAAAATACTTTCAAACTATACATCTGACTAAGGGTTAAAGTTTAGAATGTACAAAGAACCGAAAATAAAACTAAACATCAAGAAAAAATGCAATTAAAAATAGGCAATTGAACTAAACAGGAAGATCTTAAAAGAAGAAATGCCAATGGCTAGTAAATCTTTAAAATATGTTTAACATTTTTAGCCATGGAGAATTGCAGATTAAGCCAACTGTAAGATTCTATTTTATCCCAGGCAGAGCAACCATCACCATAGATACAAGTGGCAACAAATACTAGTGTGGTTATGGGGAGGGGATCACCCTTATACAGTGTTATCTGAAGTGTAAACTAGGGCAGCCACTTTGAAAATCAGTCTGGATGTTCCTCAAAAAACTAGAACTAGGACTACCATATGTTCCAGCAATATCCCTCTTGGCACATATAACCAAACAAATTTGTGGCCTACTACAGAGAAACACACATCCATGTTCATTGCTACTCTATTCACAATAAACAAGGAATGGAAGCAGCTTTTATCTCCACTTGATTAAAATGGAGGATGAAAATGTGGTTCCTATGTATAATAGCATTCTATTCTACTGTAAATAAAAGTGAAATAATGAAATTTGCAGTAAGTGAGAGGAGCAGGAATAAACATATGTGGGGTCTCTCCTTCCCCTCGTGGTCACTGGCCATGGGTCCACAAGGACAAAGGGAGCAGAAGCGATGAACGGAGTCAGGATGACCAGTGAGCACGACGGAAAAGACCTTCCGGCGAGTGAGATTCAGTGATACAGCTGCATTTATTCAGTGGGGATCAGGGAAAATATAGTGTGGAGGCAGCAGCCAAAGCCTCAGCTGGTAGGTACTCATAGTATGTTTTATTTACATGTGGTAGGGGGAGCCTATCATCCGACTATAGAGCAATGCCTAATTATCATATAGAGAAAAACTGGGGGCACTTTTATTGCAGGTAACTATGCCAAAGGTCATGTTCCAAATAAGGTCAGGCATCCATCTTGGTGGCACTTTCCAGGTAAGTCAGACAGAGAGCAGGAGGCTCCCGCTGAGAAAGGGAGTCCTTCCATATAGCACTGAGCCCTTAGAGCTATCTGGACATGGAGGACTACAACCTTAGCAGCAGGGTCCCCCAACAAACATATTAAGTGAGGTAACCCAGGCCCAGAAAAATAAACACCATATGTTCTCTTTCACTTGGATCCTAGCTTATCCAAACTATGCTAATCTTCTCTATTTGTGTTCATCTGAACTAAAGTATGAAATTACAAAGCAAGATATGCCCAATTGGGAAATAGTGGCATGAGTATTATTGGAAAAACCAATCACTCTCTGACCACCTGCTATGTGATGAGGTTAGAGACATATTACACAGGAGGGAAATCATGCCTGCTAATATAAATATGATCAACGACCCACACTTGGGCAAGTTGTAGGCTCTAGAATGAAAGTTATTACCATTGTTTAGCTAAATTGACATAAACTGACTGCCTTTCAAATATCTATGTGTATACCCATATTCAAAGACTATTATCAGGCTTAATCAGAGACATCTTTCTTGGAGGGTGTGGTGATAAATCGCAGAGACCAATGGTTGCTCAAGATGCTAGGAATAAGGAACTGTTGAAAGCTCAGACCTAAGCAAGAAAGACATACTTCCCCCTATAAGGCTTCAGAGAACAGTACAGAAGAGGGCATGGAAATAATATGAATCTGAAAATGGTGAGAAGGGCTACAAAACACCTTCTTTTGGGTGAGACATAGCCATTTCAATCATTAACTCTCAGCAGCTGCAGTTGCTGCTACTGGGCCTGCATAATGCTGGCCCTATCAACAGTCGATCATGGAGTGGAGAGGGGTTAATGGGGACCTAACACTTTCTGCTGTGTCCTCAGTTTTGTGTACCCACAGGTGAACCTACCAGGCTTCAATGGATAGTTCCAACACCACAATCAGAATGAACATCCTGGATAAACTCAGTGGCTCCAAAAACAAAAAGTACAGACAGGAATGTGGGAAAGATATCCATATTGTAGTAGGGTAGCAGATAGGAATGAGGAACTAAGAGAAGATCACAATTATCAGAACACGTATTATACATGTATGAAATTGTCAAAGAAGAAATTTAATAAATAAAAAAGTGAGCATTTTTTGAGACAAGCAGACCCACCTTAAGCTGACACTTATAAGGAAGGTAAGAGCTTAGTGTTAGATTTAGGAGGTGAGAAAAAGGAAAGAGTTTAAAACTTAGAAATAAGAGTCAGAGCCAGACCTGCAACAGGCAAGGATTGAGTTCCCTTGATTCAGGAAACCCAGCAAAGGGCTGATATCTCTTCCTTGAGGAATAATTATTTGCAATCTGAAGGGGGAGCAGTATGGCCTTATATAGGAACTCTGCTGCACACACGTGCAAGAGTTAACTCTGTGCCAGTGTCTAGTGTCCTTGAGGGTCTTTTTTCTGAAGATTATTTGCTCAGGCAGCTGGGTGAGTTATCTATAGGATTAAAGGAGACATGTAGGCTCCACCAACAGTCTCTCTCAGTCTAGGGAGTGACCAGTTGGTATGGCTTGAGCAAGGCCAGGCTTGAGCAAAGCCAGGCTGCCAATTTAGGGCCAGTTAGACACTTAAGGGATTTATGACTTTCCCTAATGAGGCTTGTGGCTCTTCAGCAGTTCATGTATTCTATCACCTAGTGCATTGAAATAATTAAAAAGTACATGAAAAACGTATGTGGAGGTTACCTGTACTTTTCTGAATTAAGCCAAGTATAGAAGTATCAAATAAATATCCTAATCACATGTGAATGAGAGTACAAATCAATCTAATCATAGTTCTAGACTTCACATATTTTGAAAAAATTCTAGATGTCTGTAACATTTTTAACATTGTTTAAATCTAAGTATTTATAGTTTTGGAAAATAAAAATCTATGTACGGAAATTTCCTTGAATTTAGAATATATGCAGCAAGCATGTTGCTCTATTCATCATGTAAAGTAATGCCAGGATAATTAAGGAAATCATGATGGCCCACTCTTTATTAAATTGAGAGATTCACCATTCTCCTTCAATGCTATGTGTTCTGAATTATTCCAGGTTTACTTTGTAAGTTGATTACTCTTTTCCTGATAATTACTCATTAGGTTAATGAAGAATCATGTTATTCATGAATATTGTTCTAGCAAAATTAACTCTAAACTCTTTACTGGGGACACTTACAGTCATTTCCTTGTGTAATTTTGTATATTTATATGTAAATATGTATATTTAGATGACTTGGAAGGACAAGGTATTTTCACATACCAATGACAAAAACATTTCTATATTTATGGATAATTTATTAAAATAATTATAGCCAAATCAATAACATAAGTTAAGACATATCTAATCAACTTTCACAATATGATGTAAACTTCAGATTAAAAGTACAATTATTGACATCCTCCTTTTTCATATTTTGGATAGTAGAACTCTTGTTCTGAACATGAAGTCTTTTTAAAAATAATTCCAGTCATGTATTAAATCATAATTATAGAATCTAACTCAAAGACATCAAAGTATGAAATGTAGCATATCAAATATTAAGTGGTACATGTTAGGTATTTGTATGAGCTAGCATCAAATATGTTTAGCCTAGATTTTCAGATATAAAAACGAAGTTTGTTTTGTGGAAAGATTAAGTCATTCATTGAACAATAAAGATGGAACTATATGGCTGTCCAAGATAAATATGCCCCAAACATCTTCCCATAAACTCTGGAAAAGCAATTTTTAAAAGGAAATAATGTATAGGATTACTTTCTGTTAAAGCTGGATCCATATTCCTCTAACTATCCAAATGGTTTTCCAATGAAAACTTGTTTGAAATCCGACCTTTCTCTTTTCCTTGTAGCAAAGATTTGCTATCCTTACTCTAATGCCAATTGGATCATCCATCAGTTGCCAGAAATTCTCTTCTCTTTTCTAAATGGAAGGTTGCTGCTGATGACTGTAAGTCACTGAGATATTGGGTAGATTCATGAGGTGGAGCTTTTGAATTTGGGGCAAGTGATTACCTATCAGTGGAAGAGACAAAAAAATCGCAGAACTTGTCTATCATGTCTTATCACTCAATGAATTAATGATTTGTTATGAATGAATGAATGAATGAATTGCTTATGGTGAACATTCTATTGAAAAGCACAGAGAACAATAGAGGAGATCTTTGGACAACCTTCTCTGGCCTCCACAAGTGGTCACAGCATATACACATTCACATATACATGAAAAATACATGCATGCATATACCTCATATTCACAAATAAAAAATATCATGGACACAATTTTATTTTTGTAATAGTGTACAAATTGTTTTCATTATACATTCATCAAGCATATTATGTGTCTGATCATATTCATTGTCCATTGCTTTCAGGTCCCCCTCTGCCCTCTATTCTCTCCCACCCATGCAAAATATTCTTTCTTGTGCTTTCATGCATGATATATATGCACAGAAATCCCAACTATGTGTGTGCAGTGAACAATTACCTTAAAATTTATACATATCTTTCCAACCCAGATTAAAGGCAAAGTTAAAATTAAAGAATTTTATTAAGCACCAATAATCTACACATAATATGCAAATTCAATATGTAATTAGTTCATGAGTGCAAACTCTCTAGGAAGATTTGCTAGTGCAATTTTCAAATATTAGATTCTAAATAACAATTCTTTCAAAACTACTACAAAGATTTTTCAAAATTTAAAAAATACAAGAAGAATTTTTAAAGCCTCTCTCAGTAACATGATTCAGTGAAAAGTGAACACTTACAAGAATTCAGCAGAAACAATCCTGTAGATGTGGAAGTAGAAATTGCAATATAATGTTCTGGTAGATTTGAAAGTATGGAAAATGAATCAAAATATATTTAAGTGTGCTCCAAAATTTCACATAGAAATCTTAGATACAGTCTATTTGAGAAAATGCCACTCTAGGTAGGGCCAGCAAAGTAGCTGATCAGGCAGGATCACTTACACTTA
>NW_008351640.1:331845-338539 GCF_000622305.1 Nannospalax galili | reverse complement strand
TATAATAAATATTTGAAGAGACGGCCCCCCCTCCCTTATTTTAGGTCTTCCTTTCTACTTCTCACATTCAATCCATCCTTTGCATTATATTTGGGTATTAAACTGCAAAGGAATTGTGTGCACCTGTTTGATTAGCACAGCAAAATTTACACGAGTCATATATTTCTAAAGAATAGTAAAATACTGCTTTCAGGAATAAACTTCTGAATGAATTCAGAAAAGAGAATTATTGAAGAATAATCAGGCTGAAATGAAGAAGGAAGTGAAACACTCAGTAAGACAATTAGAAACGATAGGAGAAAGCTTCACCAATTGGATGAACGAAATGGAAAACAGAGTATCAAGACTCGAAGATAAAGTGGACGAACTAGATCACTCAAGCAAAGATTATGAAAAATTTAAGAACTCACAAGAATGGAATATGCAGGAATTGCGTGACACCATAAAAAGACCAAACTTATGAATCATAGGCATACAGGAAGGAGAAGAATCCCAAGATAATGAAATGGAGCAGATCTTCAACAGAACCATGGAAGAAAATTTCCCAAAATTAAAGAAACACATGCCCATACAAATACAAGAAGACTATAGAACACCAAACAGACAGGACCAGAAAACAAATGCTCCATGGCACATCATAGTAAAAACACTACACATACAAAACAAAGAGACAATTCTGAAAGCTGCAAAAGAGAAACAACAAGTCACATATAAAGGAAAACGCATTAGGATTACAGATAATGTTTTAGTGAAAACTATGAAAGCCAGAAGAGCCTGGACCAAAGTATTCCCAGTTTTAAATGACCATGGATGCCAACCCAGATTACTATACCTAGCCAAAATGTCTGTTATAGTCAAAGGGGAAAGAAAAATCTTCCATGACCTAAATAGGCTGAAAGAATTCATGTCCACAAAACCAGCCTTTTGGAGAGTTATGGAAGCAAATAAAGAGTTGAAGAAAGGAATGACTATACCCAAGGGGTTGCAGAAAGAACTCCAAGGAGAGACCCATCTTTTTGTTGTCTGCAAGAAACTCATCTCACTTTCAAGGACAGACACTATCTCAAAGTGAAAGGATGGAAAAAAATATACTAAGCACATGGCACTAAGAAAAAAGCAGGCGTAGCAATTCTAATATCTGACAAAATAGACTTTAACCTAAAACTAATCAGAAGAGACAAAGGGGGCCACTTCATTTTGATCAAAGGAATAATGAATCAAGATGATACTACAATCATGAACATATGTTCACCAAACTCTGGTGCACCCAACTTCATAAAAACAATACTACAGGACTTTAAGACCCAGATTAACCCCAAGTCATTAATAATACATGACTTCAATACCCCACTGTCTCCATTAGATAGGTCAACAGGGCAGAGAGTTAACAGAGAGACACCTGAATTAAACAATGCCATATATCAAATGGACTTAACGGTCATTTACCAAGTATTCCACCCAAGCACCAAAGGACATAATTTCTACTCAGCACCCCATGGAACCTTCTCCAAAATTTTCCATATACTGGGGCACAAAACAAACCTCAACAAATACAAAAAGATTGAAATCATTCAATGCATTCTATCAAACCACAATGCATTAATGCTTACAATCAAAACCCGAAGAAGCACTAATTAACACATGAACACAAGGAGATAAAACAACACACTCCTGAATGATGAATTGGTCAAAAGAGGAATGAAGAAAGAAATAAAAGTATTCCTGGAATTAAATGAAAAGGAAAATACAACATTTAAAACAAATCATTTACTTATTGATGTGTGCATCTATGTACTTGAGCTGGTGTGAAGGTTAAGAGAACACCTCATCACCGTTTGTTCTCTCCTTCCACCTTGTGGGGAAGGGGTCAAACTCAGATCATCAGACTTGGCAGCAAGCACCTTTACCACCTCATCCATCATGAAGACCCTTTTAAAAGGTACTTTACAAATGATTAACCTAGGGGCAGAAGAGATGGCTCAGCAGTTAAGAACACTGCTTTTGCAGAGGACCAGGGTTTGGTTCCAGCACCCACATGGTGGCTAGCAAACATTCATAACTCCATTTCCAGGGGATCTGACACCTTCTTCAAGCCTCTTCGGGCATTGCACGCCATGAGTGCACTTAAACACATGCAGTCAATATACAAAAAAGAAAAATAATAAAATATTTTTTAAAAAACATTAATTTATGCTTACAAACACCTTTAATCCTAGCAGCTGGAGAAAGACGCAGATGAATCTCTGTGAGTTCCAGGCCAGCCTGGCCACTCAGCCAGTTTATAGCTCTAAGGGCCTACATCAAAAAATTGGAAAGAACACAAATAAATGACTTAGCATTGCAACTCAAGACACTTGACAAGCAAGAACAAACGAAACCCAAACCCAGCAAACAAGAAGAAATAACAAAAATCAGGGCACAAATTAATGAAATTGAAACAAAGAAAAGAATACAAAGAATCAATAAATCCAAGAGCTGGTTCATTAAAAAGATAAACAAGATTGACAGACCGCTAACCCCGTTAACCAAAAGAAAGAAAGAGCACCTCCAAATCAACAAAATCAGAGATGAAAGGGGAAACATCACAACCGACACCAGAAAGATACAGAACATTATAAGGGAAAATTTTAGAAACGTATATGCTACTAAGTTTGAAAACCTAAAAGAAATAGATATGTAAAGGCACGGGAACCACCAAAACTAAACCAAGACGAGATTAACAGTTTAAACAGATCCATAACACAAAAAGAAACTGATACAGTAATACAAAACCTCCCGACTAAAAAAAGCCCAGGACCAGATGGAATTACAGCAGAATTCTACCAGACACTTAAAGAAGATCTGCATCCTATACTACTTAATTTATTCAAAAAGATACAAATGGAGGGAGAACTTCCAAATTCCTTCAATGAAGCCAGCATCACTGTAATACCAAAGCCAGGTAAAGATACAACCAAAAAAGAAAACTATAGACCCATATCCTTTATGAACATAGATGCAAAAATTCTCAACAAGATACTTTCAAACCACACAGACACACATCAAAAAGATCATCCACCATGGTCAAGTTGGCTTTATCCCAGAGATGCAGTGATGGTTCACTATACATAAGTCAATAAACATCATAAATCATATAAGTAAACTCAAAGACAAGAACAATATGGTCATCCCAATAGATTCAGAGAAGGCCTTTGACAAAATTCAACATGCATTTATGTTCAAAGTCCTAGAAGGAATTGGACTGGAGGGAACATACCTCAACATAATTAAAGCCAAATATAACAAACCCACAGACAACACCATTCTAAATGGAGAAAAACTGGAAACATTCCCTGAATCAGGAACCACACAAGGCTGTCCACTATCCCCACTTCTATTTAACATGGTGCTTGAAACTCTTGCAAGAGCCATAAGACAAGAGAAGGAAATTACAGGAGTAATAATTGGAAAAGAAGAGATGAGATCAAATTATCCCTTTTTGCAGATGATATGATATTATATTTAAGGGACAACAAAAAATCCACCCAAAAACTCCTAGAAATTATTAACATGTTCAGTAAGGTGGCAGGTTACAAAATTGACCTACAAAAGTCAATAGTCTTTCTGTATACCAATAAAATGCAATCAGAGAAAGAGCACATGGAAACACTCCCATTCACAATAACTGCAAAAAAAAATCTCAGAATAAATCTGACCAAAGACAGAAAATTTTAAATCATTAAAGAAAGAATTTGAGGAAGACATAAGAAGATAGAAGGACTCCCATGTTCATAGATTGGAAGAATTAATATTGTGAAAATGACCATCCCACCAAAAGTCATATATATAGATTCACTGCAATGCCAATCAAAATCCCCATGACATTTTTCACTGAATGATAAAAAATTATCCTAAGATTCATATGGAAGCACAAAAGACCTCAGATAGCCAAAACAACCCTGAGCACCAAGACCAATGTGGAGGGGATTACTGTACTAGATTTCAAGCTGTATTACAAAGCTATAGCCATTAAAAAAAAAAAAAAAAAAAAAAAAAAACTATGGTACTGGCAGAAAAATAGACCCATATATCAATGCAACAAAATTGAAGACCCAAATATGAGTAAATACAATTTCAGCCATCTGATATTTGACAAAGGGGCCAAGAACATTAACAGGAGGAAAGACAGCATGTTCAGCAAATGGTGCTGCCAAAACTGAATCTCCACTTGTAGAAGAATGAAACTAAACCCCTATCTATCACCCTGCACAAAAGTCAATCCCAAATGTCTCAAAGACCTAAATGTAAAGCCAGAAACTCTGAAACTATTAGAAGAAAACATTGGGGAAAACCTTCGAGATATACGTGTAGGAAAGGATATTCTAAACCGGACATGAATTGCTCAGGAAACAAGGGCAAGGATTATCAAATGGGACCTAATTAAACTAAAAAGATTCTGTACATCAAAGGAGACAACCAAGGAAGCAAACAGAAAACCCACAGAATGGGAGAAAGTTTTCACCAGCAATACATCTGACAGAGGTTTAGTAACCATAATTTATAACGAACTCAAAAAAGAGAACCAAGACAAGAAGCAACCCAATTAAAAGATGGGCTAAGGAACTGAACAGAGAGTTCTCAAAAGAAGAAGTAAAGATGGCTATGAAACATTTAAAAGATGTTCAACATCACTAATAATTAGGGAAATGCAAATTAAAACCACTTTAAGATTTCACTTTACCCCAGTCAGACTGGCTAAGATCAAGAGAACAATGATGCCAAATGTTGGAGAGGATGTGGGGAAAGGGAAACACTCATCCACTGCTGGTGGGGCTGAAAAACTAGTTCAACCTCTATGGAAAGTAGTGGGGAGAACTCTTAAAAAACTACAAATGAACCTACCATTTGAACCAGTTATACTACTCCTTGGCATATACCCAAAGAACTCATCCTATTGCAGAGACACTTGTACATCCACATTTGTTGCTGCTCTTTTCACAATAGCTAAGAGATGGAAGCAACCTAGGTGTCCCTCAATTGATGAGTGGATAATGAAAATGTGGTTCATATATACGATGGAGTTTTACTCAGCAGTAAAGAAAGATGAAATCATGAAATTTGCAGGTAAATGGATCAAACTAGAAACTGTTATAACAAGTGAAGAGACACAGACTCAGAAAAAAAAATCGACATGTTCTCCCTCATATGTGGATCCTAGAACCAGCCAAGTATGCAACCAGACATAACTATAGGAAACAGGATAATAGAAAGGAAACAGGAAGGTAAAGGAAAAGAACCTGAAAGAGCAGAACAGTAGGAAACAGGCCTTAATAAGGGAGTTATGGATAAAAATTGGGTTAGTTTAAGGGAGGGGAGGAGGGAAGGTTATATAAGGAACCTAGGGGATAAAGGGTAAGAAAGAGCTCAAGAGAGGTAGGACCATAGAAGAAGGGTATTAGTAAGGGAAAAAGGGGGGGAAATGGGGGCACCTTACATTGGAAAACCATGATGGAGGGGTGAGACAATGTGAAAGATACGCCTAGCTCATTTTGAAAACCAGAGAGAACCATATTACTCCTACAACCTATGGACAAATTATACATAGCAGATCAAGAAATATATGTCTAGGTAAGGTTTGTCTGAGAACAACTGGTCTTTGCCCAATATTTATCTACATAACACACAGTAATTAAAAATACCAGACTGGTGGAATTAAACTTCTTGGGTGTTTAACAGACATACTTTGAAGTCTATAGTAATTTGGTGAGAGGGACATAAAGGACACTTTTTACTCCTTTCCCTCCTAGGTTGACTAGTTCTAGGTCACTATGAGCATCTCTCAAAATGTCCTATGATAGTGGTAGGTCACCTGTCATCTTGATCAAGGAGGCTAAGGAGACCCCAACATATGGACTTGAACCAGTGTCCAGTCTACAAAGGGGAGGGTGAACACAGAGGAATCATTTTCTCCATGCTTCCTAACGAAGCAACCATGGTCAAGCAGGACCTTTGACTTATCTTTACATAGGTGGAACTGGTAAAAGAAAGGAGCCAGGGGCTCCTCCCAAACCCATGTGACCCCTGAGGAACAGATCCTTCTACAACCTTAAGAGTAAAAATAAATTGGTTTATCTGGACCAACTGTGTGGCCTTAAACACCCAAAAGGAAAGTATAACCAAAGATTAAAGGGGCCAATATAATTTCTGAAGAGTCTGTAAGTATAGCTAAAGCCTACATAACAAGCAACAATGCCAGACAGGCAATACCTTCTTTTGAGTTTTTGGCCAAGGTGGCCAAAGGATTTCCCAGATAGTAACCCAGCATAGAACAAGGAAATTGAACAGCAGACCCCAATCTTATACAAAGGAATATTGACAAATGATTACCCCTAGATGAGGAACAGCTGACCCTCAGAAAACAAAGACCTCTAGATAGGCTGACTAGATTCACCAGAAGGGCAAGTAGTGGGGAAAGGCTGGAGGTACCAACAACACAGCAGACAGTAGCAGGGATATCAGAGTATAAGGGCTCTAGTGGGTGGAGGGAGGCTATGTTAGTGTGCTACCTGGGAAGTGGGTGTATAAATAAATTTAAAAAAAAAATAATAATAATTCTTCAAAGCATAAAAATTTTCCCCTTAATAATTAATAGATGTAAAATACGTTACCATTGAAATCTACCTGATGACTTTATATCCATGCTCAGATGCCAAGG
>NW_008351640.1:323177-331829 GCF_000622305.1 Nannospalax galili | reverse complement strand
TCTTAGATGTGAAAAACATTGTCATTGAAATCTACCCGATGACTTTATATCCATGCTCAGATGCCAAGGAGCTCAGAAAGTAACCGACTGTGACTAGAAGTAATCAGATATATAGAGATTAGAAACTCATGTGCGTCTTAGTGTCAATTGTATTAAAAATGAATTTTTCTGTATGAAACTGTGTATTTTAATAATGAAATGGAGATCTTTTTTAAAGTTTAAAACTTTGTTTAATTTTATGTATTATAGGGTTTATACAGAGTACAATATTGTGTAACTGTATTAATTCAACTATAAACCTAAAAATTACAGCCATATTTTGAAAGAGATGCATCTTAGCTCTGAAAATTGTTATTGAACATGTCAATGCTATTGTAATGAAATCCTTCTTCTAATCATATGGTTATTAAATAAATAATTAAAAAATTCTTTATATATGCTGTTATATCAGTTAAATGATTTGCATTCTCTTAGAAGAAATTATTTAATCTGTATGTGTATCTGAGTACATGGGCACAAATCATTTTAGTTAAATTGCTTTCGTTTTCTTGTGTATCCGCAGGTTTCAGATTTAGCAATGCAGTTGAAGCCACTGTTTATGATCACGTAAATAGTACTGTACTCTCCTTTTATTGCAGTTAGATTCTTAGTGTTAGAGTATCAATAAGCCTCATAAATTAACTGGTCCAGGCTATGAAATTGTCTAGTCTATCTGTTGGAAGACCCATTTTTCCAGTCTCACTGGTCAATTACCTGGTAATAGAACCACTCCCAGAAAGGCAGGTTATGCTAAGTAGATGGGCAGAATACCTGGTGTGTTAATTAAGTAATGAATATTTCTGCCTGGAACTACCTTAGGTCCCCGCAGAACTTCAAGACAGGCCATAGCCATGAAGGTCTCTGTAAGTCTGTCTGCTTTTCTGAACTCTTCAGGAAAGTGGGATTTCTCCTTTTCTTCTTCATGCCTTTACTGAGCATGCTTTCTTTAAGGCTTTGGGCTGCCCCTAGCATCTTGTATTTGTTCACTTTTTCTCTAAAGCTTCCTTCTCCCAGCCATGTGGCTGCAAGTCAGCCATGTGTCTGACCTCCATGCAGGCTCTAAACCTGCATGGCCTCATGGCTTTCCTTCCTTCTTCCCACCATTCACCTCCTCAAGGCAGTTGCCAAGATAACCAGCTTGCCTGCTCTGAGGATTTTAATTTAGGATTAAGATTCTAATAAAATTGTAAAAGCTTCTGTTTGAGTCCATTCTTAAAGTCTTTTATGAATGAGGCTAAGAACCATCTAGGAGATCTTCTTTCTCCCCATTTCATATTGGCAACCATGAAGGGATCCCCAAAATTCTAATAACTTATTTATTTGGTGGTCATGCAGAGATTTTCAAGCTCAAACTGAATTTGGACCTAAGTGAGCAGGTGAAATGCCTTCTCTGTTTTGCTGTCTTGCCTTGGGGCATTCAGCTTAGGCTCCAGCTGCTTGTTGGCTTTGGTTGAGCATTTAAAAAATTTAAGGCCACTTGCCCATGGACAAATGGAAAAAAGATTTTAAAAGCCATTTTTTTTTCCTGAACTTTTTCTCAGGCAGAGGGGCTCAAAATTTTGATCTTAGGCCCTGTTGGGCACCAAGAAAGCTGTGCTCACACCAAGTTGTCCTGAGGCACCTGCTTTTCTAACTAGATCTAAGAATTTTAAATTTCAGTGTACATGAAAAGTCAGGGTCTGTGATTGAGACATATGCTTTCAGAGCAAAAACCCGATGATTTATGTGCTGGTCAGAGCTCCCCGTTCCTTCGGCCTTCACCAGTTTCTTTCCCAACATAGCTTGTGTCTAGGAATGAAGAGATCTGGAGAACTTTGCTTGGCATTACAGCTTCTATGGTTGGTGAGAGACATGGATTCCTTTGCTTTGCTTTTCTATTTGGGCCATATATATATATATATATATATATATACTTTCTCCTTTTATATCAAGTATAACATAACTGGGGTGCTTGGTAAAAGTAAAAATGGTTGCTGTCCACATTTAATCTGTGAGGCATGTGAATCCCACAGGGGTTGTATCCTGGTGGGGGATGGGCTTGTTTTATCATGGAACTGTGATCACTAACATGGCCATGTGCCCTGGCCACCATCATGGCTGCTGATCTCACCAAGAGGGAGGCAAACATTTGACCTGGTCTTCACCTTGGTTGATGATATCATCAATATGGTGGCAGTCACATGGCTTGGTTGCCATCTTGGACAGTGACATTTTCAAAATGGCAGTGTCCTGTATGACCTTGCCACCATCTTAATCCAACCACATGCCATGATTCAAAATGGCAATACCCAAAAACCTACAGGTAACATGGATACCTAGGAGTTTCCTGAAATACAGACATTTAATCACATGTCCTAATTCTCTTGCAATTTATTTTTGTTTTGGTTTCTTGATGGGATCATAGAAGAGCAATGCATTTTTATATCAGTCTATGGGAGTAATGCCAGATCTCCACAATGGGAGTTTAGATTTTAACTTGTTTGGGCCTGTTTCTAAAGGGGATTACTTTGAGTTTTAACTTCCTGTATGGTATATTTACCATTCTTTTTAAAGATGACTTTTAAGTTTTTACATTGATTGAAACATTTATGGATTGTTTAAAAGGAATTATTTTTAGGTTTTCACATTGTTTGTATGACATTTTTACCTAGTAGTTTTAAAGAAATTATTTGGATTTTAACATATTTTATATGGTATATTTGCTAATTTCTAAAAATGACTATTTTGAATTCTTAGTTTCTAAAGGGAACTTAAAGTTTTTCTAGCTATATGCCTTCAAGACTACCCAGGTACAAAGGGAGCTGACACCTTGTGATGGCTAGACTTACGAAGCACATGGGAATTTTCTGTACTCCAGGGCCAAAACTTACAAAAGACAAGCTGCTACCAGCACATATTTATAACAATGGGAGGTCAAAAAGGATAGCCTATTTGGGTGGGAGATTTAAGATTCAGCCTCCACTGTTCTTAATCACGCCCTTTTTCTGCATTGTGATTCTAAACCTGTTTTTCTCTGGAATCAAGTATTTCCCTCTCTGATGCTCATTTGCTGTATGCAAATGATGCTCATTTGCTTTTGTTCCTGCCCCATCATTCCCTGGGTACTTTCTAGTTACAATGTCATGGATACACTAAAGGGAAAGAGTATTGTGATAATGTCTCTTTGTAAGCTTTTTAGGTACCATTTTTTTCTGTGTTCCTTATTCTCCAGGTTATGGGTACTTAGTCCAAAATTATGTATAATAAATTATGAAATGTTTTTTTTCAATCCAGACTGACAGCCTTCATCAAAGGAATTCACCATGCAAGTTAAGTCTTGCCTTAGTTTAAAAGTAAAGTATGGATAAACAATTTGAAACTTTTAGGAAAAGGGTCAGAGGGAACATTTAAGAGGATATTAATGTTCAGCCCACAAGAAAGCCAGATCAGTAAACCTTTCTAACGTATATAATCACTAGAAGTTGGCTAATTTCCCTAATGTATCAGGACCAATGTTTACTCCAATGGTTTCATGTATGGTGGTGTCCTGCACAGGCAGGATAAGATTAACCAGGTAAAATGCAGAAAGAACCCATTAATGTTCCAGGGTGTTAGAGGGTCACATCAGTAAGAGTGAATAATTCCGAACAGGCTTCCCCTTCTTTAGTGTCACTAATAAGGAAGGAAAGGATATAGGTATCCTGAACCCATGCCAATGGTGGAGTGATCGTGACTAAGTTGGTAGTAGCGCCTTGTGTCATGGTCGCTCATGATAAAAGGATGAGCATCTCTGGAGGATGCTCTGAAGAAGTAGACAAAGAAGGTTTGGGAGACATTCCAGATAGCTTCTTTTGTCTTACAAGTTGCACTAGACTGTGACCTTGCTCATTGAAATCTATTTGGATGCTGATATCTTTCTAAGCTCAGACCTGGTCTAGATATACAAAATATGGCCTGTGATGGGAAATATCAAGGAGGAAGGCACTAATTGAGTCTTTCAGGTTGTTGTCTTTATGAACAGATACAAACTAACTGATTGTGGGTATAAGCTTTCATGCATCTGGTCACATCATAGCCAGAGAAGATCTCAGGTTTGACATTAGTAAAGGCAGATAATTCTGTCAACCTAATCCTGCTTGATGATGGGTGCTCACTGCCAATTGTCCATAGTTTAATAAAGCCTAGAATTATCAAGCAAGGTGACCTATTAAAGTGAAATTTTCTGTCTTTTGTCAATCCCTATTCCCAATAAAGGACCCAGTAGATGAAAAGAGTTGCCTAGACAAATGTATACAAGTTATAAGAAGGACAGAGGTTTCCAGTCTTACTAGAAGTCACTAGATTCAACAGCTCTCCTGTCCAATGTACACCACTAGGTTAAATTCTAAAGAGAAACAAATGTCTTTTTGTATTAGTTATATTGGTAAATTGTCACATGCTGTTTGACATGTCTCAGTCAGCTCACTGAGACGCTGACTCTGGAGATGAGATTGGCCCTCCCACTTCAGACTCAAGCCTATTTTCTCAAGATGTGTTCTCCAAGACTCTTTTCCAGGTTCAGGCTGACCCCCTGACCCTGTAACAAGGAAAAGGAGAACCACACGACAGCCTAAGAGTATATGCACTGTGCAGTTGAGAACAGCTAAGGTGTAAAATAATTTCAACAGAAGGTATTACTGTCTATAGCAAAAGTAGCTAATGGGATTCTCTATTTGGTCACAATACTGAGTAAAGTCACTAACACAGACTAATGTAAAATGTATGGTAAATACAAAGATAAATTTAACTACTTAATGAAAAAACAATGGGATAGATTTCTTAAAAAAGAGAATCTTCTGCCTAGAATTCTTCAGTCAGTAACTAAATACAAAGATAAATTTACTTAATAAACAACAGGATAGATTTTTTTTAAAAAAAAAAAAAAAAGAGAATCTTCTGCCTAGAATTCTTCAGTCAGTAACTAAAGCATGGCAGTTTTCCTGAATTGATTATGCTGGAGGTTGTGACCATCAATTTGATAATGTATAACTATGTATCAGTTGCTTCTTTCTATCTAAAGCAATGTTTTGTTAGACCACTCTCTAAACTACATGAGGTAAAAAAGATTTAAACTGTCTTGTGTTTTCTATAAGGTTTACCTGGGAACTCATAAAGCACGGTGTGTACGTGTGTAATATTAACTTATTACATTATCTTATTTGTGTAATTTAGATCCCATGTTCTTTTAATAAGATGATGCTGCACACTACTTTCTTCTAAGTCAAACAACTACCATCTTCACGAATTCAACTGTGTCCACTAGCAAAAGATCATCACAATTAGACTTGCTGACTTGACTAACATATACTTTAATTGAAGAAGGAGGGGTAAGCAGGTCATTGGACCCTCACCTGAGTATCCAGCTGCTCTTCCCAGCCAACTGCATATAATTTTGCCCTAATCACATATGGTCTCCTGGATTTGGAGAGGACTAAGGTATATTAACTGGGGAAGACTAGGAAGAGAAGGTTTATGCCAAGCTGGGTAAAGGCTTTCCAGTGTAAATACTCTCAGGTCACCCATACACCTCAGGAACCCTTCAGTCGTCTCTGTAAGTAAGCTCAGTAAATTCAGTGGTTCCCCAGAGAAACTTTAATGTAATCAAATATTGGTTTGACACTAGAACCTTAAAAGTTTCCTTAGTATCCCCAGGAAGAGAATTCTCACAACAGATGGAGAATTTATTTGTTAGTGTTTTTACGTTTCATGGTTATTAAGAAAGAGAATGGTAAGGTAAAAGATGTTAGAAGGATATAGGAATGGAGGTATTTTATTAAAAATGAAAAAAACTAAACAAGTGATGGAGGTCTGTGTAGGTTTGTTATGATTTATCAAGGATGAAACAAAGATAAGATATAGATAATTTTAAAGTTTCTAAGATCATAGCTTAGTCAACTACTTTAAGGATATCTAGTAAAGATTTATTTAAAAATGTTGCCTGTGCTTTAGCCACATATTACACGGTAATGAAAAGTACCAGATTGGTGTAACTAACCTTCTTGGATGTTTAACAGCCAGACTTTGAGACCTATCTTAATCTGGTCAGAGGGACTTAAAGGGACAAATTTTTGTTCCTCGCCCTCCAAGGTCAACTAAGTTCCAGGGGACTATGGAGTATCTCTCTCGAAATGTCCTGTAACTGTGGTGAGTCACTGTCTTCTTCAGGGAGGTCATGGAAACACCACAAGGTGGACTTGAACCAGTATCTAGTCTACATAGAGGAGGATCAACACAGTGGAAATATTTCTTCCGTGCTTCCAAGCGAAACCAGCCATGGTTGAGCAGGACCTTTGACTTATTTTCACATAGATGGAACTGGTAAAAGAAAGGAGATAGGGGCTCCTCCCACCCCATGTGACCTCTGAGGAACAGATCCTCAAATGGCCTTAAAAGTAAAAATAATTGGTTTATTTGGGCCAACAGTATGGTCTTAAACACCCAAAAGGAAAGTATAACCAAAGATTAAAATCATCAATATATTCTTTAAGAATTCAAGGAATTACACATCCCAGACATTAGACTTAAGTTCTCATAAGATGTTATTTTGATAATTATCTGTCATTGATGAGTTTGTTCCTAATAAGAAAATGCTACTCAGATGTAAGATTTCAAATATTGGTCTGTGATACTGTAGTGCCCACCTGCAGCTGAGGGAGACGACCCACTATTGTTCTAACTTAAAAATTAAATGATTGTCCCAGCCCACGGGATCTGCAACCGGGTGCCTGGAGTGAGGAGTGGGGATTGAATAGGGCAAGAGACACAGAGAATGGAGACAAGACAGCCTTCTGATCAAGTCTCATTTATTGAACATCTGCACAAAGCTTTTATAGGGAAGCAGAAGGGGAAGAAGCTAGGTGGGTAAATTCCATTGTAACAGCACATTTGTTACAAGACCCTTGCAACAGCAGTAAATTCCAAAGTTAATTGTAAGTTCCAGTAAAGACCGCAGTTTCACAGTTAGATCACAAGTTACAATAAATTTCGAAGTCACATCACAAAGCCAGATGGTTCCACAAGATAGAGAAGTCTCTCAAGTGTGGTAGAAAAGGTCAGGGCAGGGTCAGGGCAGAAAAACATGTTTTTTACAGTGCCACCTGGTTAGCCTTTAACTGGGTCAATAGTTGATGCCTGCAAACAGCCTGTTTCACAGACAATGGTTGCTGTTTTCTGGGGTGGGGGCCTATGGCTCCCCACAAATGATGGCTAAATTCGTTTTCTCTCCCTATCTAGAAGCCTTTGAGAGGGAACTGACACTGATTCTAGCCACTCCAATAGCTATCAGAGTGCCTGAATACAAATCCTGACTTCACTCTCAAGACCAGCCTTG
Source organism: Nannospalax galili (assembly GCF_000622305.1). Taxonomy (NCBI): domain Eukaryota; kingdom Metazoa; phylum Chordata; class Mammalia; order Rodentia; family Spalacidae; genus Nannospalax; species Nannospalax galili. Next base: position 324,442 of record NW_008351640.1, on the reverse strand, counting down.
GCAGCCAAAAGGAAAACAAGGAGGAATCCAGGATATGGAAGCTTTTGAAAGTCCTCATACAGAAACCCCAATGGGCTTTTATTTGGACATTTAAAATTTGCCCTGCTCTGACTTTTTCTGGTTCCCTGTCTAAAACTTATAATACTAACTATGCTTGCCTTTACTTCTCCTTCACATCTCCTAGGCACCAGTCAAGGACCTTCCTTCCTCCCTATAGTTAAGAGTTATGCAATTTGGGAGTCTTTTAGATAGACCCACTGAAGGGGGTAACCCAATTGCCTCACCCTTTGTCCCTGTCCAGCATGGAAGAAGCCAGAGCGGTCTGTGTCCCAATTCCCGATCAGTAACTTGGGTAAACTTCTTCAGAGGGTGGTGTGATAAGAATAGGAGGTAGAAATTGGCTAGACAGTTAAAAAGACCCCAAAGAAAAGTAGCCAGTTTATTTCTTGGCTAAAAGTCCATGGGTCTTTTAGCAACATACTCTGTCCTAAAGGCCAAAACTGTTAAAAGTATTTGGGAGCACTTATCTAATCCCTAAAATATTTTAGGGTTACCTCTTCAGAGGGGAGAATGATAGAGTATCAATAAGCCCCATAAATTAACTGGTCCAGACTATGATATTGTCTAGTCTATCTTTTGGAGGACCCATTTTTCCAGACTCACTGGTCAATTACCGGGTGATAGAACCACTCCCAGAAAGGCAGGTTATGCTAAGTAGATGGGCAGAATACCTGGTGTGTTAATTAAGTAATGAATATTTCTGCCTGGAACTACCTTAGGTCCCCGCAGAACTTCAAGACAGGCCACAGCCATATAGGTCTCTGTAAATCTGTCTGCTTTTCTGAACTCTTCAGGAAAGTGGGATTTTTCCTTTTTTTCTTCATGCATTTACTAAGCATGCTTTCTTTAAGGCTTTGGGCTGCCCCTAGCATCTTGTATTTGTTCACTTTTTCTTTAAAGCTTCCTTCTCCCAGCCATGTGGCTGCAAGTCAGCCACGTGTCTGACCTCCATGCAGGCTCTAAACCTGCATGGCCTCATGGCTTTCCTTCCTTCTTCCCACCATTCACCTCCTCAAGGCAGCTGCCAAGATAACCAGCTTGCCTGCTCTGAGGATTTTTCTTTAAGATTAGGATTCTAATAAAATTGTTAAAGCTTCTGTTTGGGTCCATTCTTAAATACTTTTATGAATGAGACTAAGAACCCTCTAGGGGAACCTCTTTCTCCCCATTTCATTAGAGCTTTAGTATTCTGTTATTCATTATTT
>NW_008351640.1:323043-323164 GCF_000622305.1 Nannospalax galili | reverse complement strand
TGTATGTGTGTGTGTGTAAGTTACATAACTTGTCATGGATTTTTATTGTTTACATATGAATTCACCCTTATGCATTCTATTCAAGGAAAAGCACCTGTTTTGTTCAGTCTCCTGCATTGAT
>NW_008351640.1:294447-323023 GCF_000622305.1 Nannospalax galili | reverse complement strand
ATGTTGGTTTTTGGGTTTTTTTTTTTTTTTCACTTATGATACAATAACATCATTTTATATTATCTTTCACTTCATTTGGTCATTGTAGTTCACATTTCCATAATTACAAATCTGAAATCATAGCAATTGAAACTAATACTTGTCATTTTGGGCACAATTATAATTATTTTCTCTTATTTCCTGTTGTCTTGAATTTGATTATCCTTGTTCCTCAATTCCATCTATTTATACTACTTTCAATTTGATTTTCTAGTCTCTGCTTCTAATATGACCTTACAATATAGTTTTTATTTTCCTGATTTTGTGTACTTCATATTCATTTGTGTATGTTCAATTATCATTTTTAAATATAAGGAAATGTGTATGACCCTAATTCTTTGAGAGAAAATTGCCTAATTTTATTTTATTCCTTCTGGTATCTGTTTAGTTATACTTGTTTTTGATTGAAATATTTTTAAGGCTTGACTCTTTATTCCACTAACTTTTCACAGTTCTCAGAGTGAATTATCCTCATTAATTTTATGCCATATCATTTTAATCATAATTGTATTATATGATTTACATAGACTTTTATGCACATATTTGAGCTGATTTTTCTCTATTCATATTCTCTTTGAATTAGTGCATTTGGCATAATATCCTATCAGTTATTTTTGATGAAGATATTATGCTTTCAATATGATTCTAAATTTTATCAGAGAGCTAATAATGAACTTAGGCTCAATTTTTAAGCATTTAAATCAGAGAAGTAAAGTGATATTCTCTCACTTTATTATTCACTGAAGGAAATTTTAATCATACCTGACTTTCATTATCATATCAAATATGCAAACAAACCAAGAAATTGGAGCAAATTGTTAGATTTTTATAGACATTAAAATGGTGAGCATAATGTCTTAAATTCTGATGTCTGAAAAATTTGTTGGAAAGCTGAGTCACTAACAAGATACTACCTTTGCTCATGTTTGTGAGCTTCTTGGAATTGCCTGTAAGTGTTTTAGATGTTTCTACACTGTTAATATTTTATCCTATGTACATAGGATTCTATGTTGCACTAATCATTCTTGACATTATTACATGCATACTTCTGTTTGTTTTACTGGAAAACTTTTCTCAAACAATTTTTTTGGGTAGGGTATTGTTTAACGGGGATCGAATCCAGGGCCTTGTGCATAGTAGGCAAGCACTCTGTCACTAGGCTGTACTTCCAGATTCCACTCATTAGAGTTTTATAGGATCATGGAAACCACCTTTAGAATGTTATAATGGAAGTGTTAATGGCATTATTATTTGAGTTGTAGCTAAATAAAACTAAAAATTTATTATGTTGTTTAAATATGAATATATATGTGTAGAAGCCTTTATACTGAAATGAACTATTATAAAGTAACACATTTATTTGATATCATGTATAGCCTTAAATGCACACATGACCTGCCCCAATTACCTAAAGAGTTAAGCTACATTAAAGCAAATTGTATGACCAGGTGCATTTCAATAAATGAATAATAAAAGCCTGTAAATATCCTTCTTCTGTTCTGTAGTAATTTCCTCTAAGATAAAATCTTCCATCTTGGAGGGAAGCTGGGTAAACAACAGAATGTTCCAATAAAAGGAAATTAAGTTTGTTTAAATGGAGGTAAACAGCAGGATGTCTAAATGGAAGTAAACAAAAAGATGTGTAAAGGAAGGTAAACAACAGGATGTTCTAAAGAGAGGTAAACCACAGGATGTTTTGAGGAGAGGTAAAACAATCTATCCTGTAGGGTAACTTAATCTCAGGAAGTTCATCACAATTCAAGAGCTTCAAGAAGTCCCTGAGACTGATTCAGTGGGCTCCTCCCTCCCCAAGTATGTATAAGCTCTAAGGACTACTGAGGGACACTTAGACAAGGAGAGCATCCTAGGAGAAACAGAGACCAGCCTAGCTACTTAGAAAGATCAGCCTGAAACAGACACAGAAATCAGCCAAACTGAAGGGAAGAAACAGAAATCTGAAAGAAGCAAACAAAACCAGCAAAACTGCCTGCCCTGTAGAGGCCCTGAGCTACCTGGAAAGCACATTCTCCAACCTGTCAAACTGCCTTCCGGTTGTGTGGTATGTACCAGGTTTCCTGCTTTTGTGAGCTATCACTATGTTGTGGTGGGCTTTGGTGATGCTACTGTCTTTGAGTTGTTTGTGCTCCTGTAACACCTCAACTATACTCCTGGGAGTAAACCCCCCAAAACCTCATTGGTTCACCAAGCTGCATTTTGGTGGTATCCTTACTTTCATTTGTTGTTGGTTCCTCTTTCGGGTGAGAAAACATTTGTTCACATCTCCCCAGGAATATGGTCCTACAGTACTTTCAGTTTGAGACAAATTACTAGGTGTTCCTTTAAATCAGTAACTGATAACATTTATTTCACTATCATTGATTTACTACAACGTAGAACGTTTTCCCTGGAACCATAGACCAAGTAGACATGATGGATAAAAGTAAGTTGCAAACATGAGGGGATGTACACATGAACTCACTGCCTTACAGCTGACTGACCTGATAGTAGGATAAATGCAAGAAGGAAGAGTCAGGGTGTGCTGTATAGCTTTAGTGTCAACTTGACACACCTGGGTTGAGGGAGCCTCAATTGGGGAATTTCCTCCATTGGACTGGCCTGTGGCCATGTTTATGGGGCATTTTCTTGATTGTTGAGTGATGTGGGAGGGCCCATCCCACTGTGGGTCATGCCATCCCTGGGCAGGTAGGCCTGTGTTGGATAAGAGAGCATGCTGAGCAGGAGCCAGGGGAGCAAGCCGGTAAGCAGAGTTCCTCCATGGCCTGTGCTCCATCCAGGTTCCTGCCCTGAGTTCCTACCTTGGGCTCCCTGATGAACTGTGACCTGGGAGATGTAAGATAAATAAACCCTTTCCTTCCCAAGTTGGTAGTGGTCAGAGTCTTTTGTCACAGCAAAGGAGAAACAAACTAAGACACAGGGGAAGGGTGTTTCAGAAAACAACATTTTCAACATATCTGCATTATGGAAAGTTGCCTCCAACAATAAGGAAATGAAAGTCAGTATGTGTAATAAGCTCCAGCTGACTAACAAGTATTAGCTAACTGACCAATACATTTCTCAATTGGGTCTCACAGTTGCATAAGCTATACACAATCTGGAAAGGCCTAGTTTCCAAGTAAACATATAAAATGACAGTAAATATAAAATGATAACTGGCAGTTCCAGAGAGAGGAAAATATATTTTATGATATTACAATCAACATGAAGCTAATAATTTCTAGTCCTGACCTCAAAATTATTCTTATAAATACAAGATAAAGTCCAGCTCAAAGCACATATTATATACATTTGTCTCCATTGCAGTACACGAAATTTGACAATCATCTCCAATAAGAAAAAAAATCAAATATTCTCACTTAATAATTTGACAAAGTATTGCATATGAAGATATTCTTTTATTGGTTCCAGGTGAACAATTAAAACATTTGAAAACAATGCAGATTTCAGTAGAGTATGTACCTACTTAGGTCCGGCAGCAACATGAAAAGAACATAGAAGTAATCATCCTCATCCATTAAAATTTAAAAATCTTGGGCTGGATAGATGGCTCTGCAGTTAAAAGCACTGGCTGCTCAGGTTTTGTTCCCACTTCTGACATGGTAGCTAGCAACTGTCCAAAAGTCCAGTTCTGGGGCATCTCTGGATTCCTTTTCTGTCCTCTACAGGCATTGCATAGCATAGGTGCACTTACATACATCCAGGCAATACACTTATACATATAGATAAAAATTAAAAAAAATAAGTGAAAACTGAGATGAAATTGTAGGGAACAGAAGGACACAAGGACCAGTGTAGGTTTAGACAACATGGTGCCGATATGCATATCCTTTATGGATCAGTTAAAACATGGTTGACATACAGGGCAACTTGTGGTGGCTAAAGATGGCTAACACTGGATGTCCAGGGAACCCAAAAGTAAACAGTGATGTAATCTGTTACATTATTATTTCTTGCAAAATACCATTTTTGTGTGATTCTGTATGAGAGACATTTGACTTCCTGTTGTTTCCTTTTCCAGCCTGCTGGTACAGGCATCTGGTGTATTTGTGGCCTGTGTTCCAGTACGTGTGTCCCTTTGCACCCCAGTGTTTATCCTGTGTGCTAGTGTGTGTCTGGTTACCTAGCAGCCTGTGCTGTTGAATGAAGTACACCTTACCTGTGTATGACTCCTCACGTTGTCTTCAACCTCCTGGCTCCCTGAGACCTCCTTTCCTGACATTAGAGCTTAAACTTCCCAAAGTGGCTTTACTTGGAGCCAACAGAGAACTCATGCTGCAGGAAGACTGCCACTGTGAAATAGGGATTTTCTGGGAAACTGAGAGTCAGTGGCAGGATTTGCCTACCAACACTATAAATAAAAGCAGCCATAAAGAGGTAGATCCAAATGTAGTGATTAATCAAATTGCTGATGACTGAATATTGGATAGACTGACAGCCAGAAACTGTGGCACCAACTTTCACAGATCTTCCCAACCTCCCATAGTCTCTATGTCCAGGAATATAACCATTTTTCCAGATGAAGGTCAGAGAATGGTTGATTCCTTTGAAGTTTGGGAAAGAATAGATAATCCTGGGTGCAACTGACCCAAATCAATTTCCATTTCAGAAGCAAGCTCTCTAGGGTAGAAGGCTTCATTGGAGCCATATATTGGATGGTGAAAGGGCATTGCTCTTATGCCAGGCCATTGTACCATTAAAGTGGGAAGGAAAAGACTGGATAAATGCCCTCAGTTGATAAATGCTTGTTACACAAGCATGAAGACTTGAGTTAGAATCTTGAGCACCCACATAAAGGGGAAGGCATGCTGACATGCCAATGCTGGTGGGGGAATTTTACATGGTCCCACCACTAGATGACGATCTGTAAGCAATCAATGGATGCTGAAGGAGGGAGAATCAGTTTTCCTCAGGGAGGAGCTCATGAGAGGTTACCTAATCTCTGTGGTCAGCCCTAAACATATGTACATACTAGCACCAGTAAATGGACTCAGTAGGTTGTTTATATGCACACCGTGTGTGTGTGTGCGTGTGTGTGTGTGTATGTGTGTGTTTGTGTGGTGTATGTAAAATTGAAAGGGAGTCTGGGGAGAACCTGAGAGGAATAGAAGAAAGCTCAAATAACTTAGATTGTGCTTCTGGTGAAGGCTGTGAGGTGAAGGTGAGAGGAGAGGCTGAAATTATACAAATACAGTAGTCATATATGAAATTCTCAAAATAAATTTAAAAAATTAATTTAAAAAAATTTTAAAATTAAATATCAGCATTAATCTACTAGAATGCTTTTTTCAATTTTTTTTTTTTTTTTTTTTTTTGAGACAGCGTCTCCCTGTAGCCGCTGACCTGGAACTCACTATGTAGACCTCAAAACTCACAGAGATCCACCTGCCTCTGCCTTCTGAGTGCTGGGATTAAAGGCCTGTGCCACCATGCCTGGCTTGGAATTTTTTTTTAAAGGTGTGGCATCACATACCTGCATTTCAGTGTTGTGTAAGTAGAAACAGGTGGATCCTTAGAGCGTCTAACTAGCCACTCTAGCTAACTCATCAAGTTCCAGGTTCAGTGAGAGATCCTGTCTCAAAAAATAATCTGGAAAGTGATTAAGGAAGACACCTTACATTGATCTCTGGCTTCCACATGCATGTACAAGAATGTGCCTATGTATCTACATACATGTGTACATACACAAAGAAATACATAGGCAAATTAAACAAAATTTGTTAAAAAATTAAACAAACCTGAGGGGAAATATAACTGAAGAAATAGCTTTGAAGTCACAGTCCATAAATATAAATATAATCCACACAAACACAAATTACATAAGGTATATGCAGTACCCTCCTTGTGTAACATTGCTAATATTGACTGAATTATGACTAAAAGTACTACAGGGCATAGAATTCTTTTATAGAAAAGCATGCAAGAAAAACCAAAGTCATGAGCAGAAACAACCATAACAACATTAGAGAGTTCTAGATTCTGTAGCTACAAGAAACATTTGTCCAAAATCCAACTCAGGTTTCCTTTCACCGAAATATACGTAAAGGCCTGTTCATGAACGTTCTTGTTACTGAAAAAATATGTTCAATTTCCCTCAAATATGAACTGACATTGGCATTGTCTAAAGAGAAACCCCATTCTTAGATCCAAACTCATATATGACACAGCTGTTAGACTTGTCTGACAAGGAATTTAAAAGAGCTATAATTAATATATTTGGAAATCAATGAAAACAGTCAACAACATGTAAAAAGAGATGGGTAATATTAGCAGGGATGTGAATGCATTCAATTTAGAAGCCTCATAAACCTGCTTACATAACTTTTACCTCTGAATTTGCTATGAAAATTTGCATAACAGTATCTAAAGAGCAAAATGAGCTATGTCAATAGCAGCAGTGCCAACATGGTGATACTGTATTGCAGTGGGTAATGTTTTCCTACTTAGCAGAGAAAAACAAAATGAGGCATTGTTATTAGGAATGCATAGAAATGGGTGTGTCTGCTTCAGGTTAAATTCTGCTGTTATAATGAATATCACCTGTTTCTTAGAGCTGATTCTATCTGCAAAGGTCTATTTTTCTCTAAAATCACAAACTTATCAAGTGCAATGTTGTCTGTTGTTGTTGTTGTTGTTTGTTTGTTTTTTGATAGAGTGCAGGTTGAAGCTGACCCCAGCCTCCTGAATTTGTAAGGCTCCATGAAAGTCAGGAACTGAGTCAGCATAACTGTTGACGATCTGCAGACAGATAAACAAGCCCACAGTAGCCACAAGAGCTGTTTCTCAGCTCAAGATATTTCCCCCAATAAGTTTCACAATGCCCACACCATGCTTCCCGCCAGAACTGTAAGATTTTTACCATCTTCCAATTTCATTCCCCTAAAAATCTTCCCTGCAGCGGCCATTGGGATGCTGGTTGCTTTCACTCCCAAGTTGAGCACCAGCCCCTGAGACCCTCAGATAAACTTCATTTTACTGGACTCCTCTTGCCTTTTATTCCTGAGACGATCCTCAGCCCAATTTATCTAACAGTTCTCATCCTGGTAGAGTAACAAACACATGTGATAGTTCTTTAATTTCCTTCTGAAAAAGGGTATGTGCCATTTCCTCTCATTCTTCATTGGCTAAATTAAGTCACATGATCAAAACTGCTTTCCTGTCGGGACTTCTCATCTATAGCAAGGCGCAGGAGAACCAAAACTCAAGAGCTGCAATTATTTTTCAGACATATCCAACATGCTCTCATTCTGACATGTTCCTTCCTGCTCAGACCTCACACTACCTGACAAAATTCAATTTCCACTCCAGCTTTTTAAAAATAAAAGTAGCCATCTATCCATCTATTTATTAGCGATTCCATTTATTCACCTGCATCTGTATGCTTTCATTAGCTACTTTATTATTGCTCTGATAAAACACCATGAGGAACATCACTTACTGAAGGAAGCGTTTACTTAGCTTAGGGCTCTAGAGGGAGAGTCGATAATGATGGGGAGGCCTAGCAGCAGGAAGAAGCTGAAGCAGAAAGCCAAGCAATCCTAACTTCCAACAGGCACAGGAAGCAGCGCAACACTAGAAATTCTGCAAGGGTAAGAACTCACAAAGCCTTCCCCTACTGACATGCTTCCTCCAGCATGGCCACATCTTGTAAGGGTTCCATGAGCTTCCCCACATAGTGCCACTAGCTGGGAACCAAGTGACCAAATATGTGAAGCCTCTGGGAGATACTTGTTTAAAGCGCCATACCTCTAAAACAGAGAGATTATTTACAATATTTTTGTATGATATATTGACAACAGTTAAGTTTTTCTCAGGTAAATAAAAGGTACATTAATTAGTCTATAATTTTTTTAAATGTTCATTCCTTTTCCTATCACTCTTTTCTCCACAGTACAGGAACATAGTATCTGTCCAAAAGCACTGTATTGCAACATGTTTTTGTCCTAAATACTTTTTTATTGGTAAGATCATTTAAAAAAATATTTTATTGTATTTTATGTGTATGAGTATATTACCTGCATGTATATAAGGGCATCCAAGCCATGAAAAGGCCACAGAGGTCAGAAGAGGGTGTAGGATTCCCTGGAACTGGAGTTACAGCAGTTGTTAGCTGCCAGGTGGGTGCTGGGAGTCGAACCTGGGTCTTCTGCAAGAGCAGTCAGTGCTTTTAACCACTAAGACATCTTTCCAGCCCCAACTGGTAAGATCATTTTAAAAAGGAGCTCTCTCTGATCTCATTTTCTATGAGGTCTTCAATAATGACCTCAAAGTTGGACATACTACCTCATATATTCCTTTAGTATCTAAAGAAATATTTGGTAATACATTCATTATATTAGGCCGACCTATTTGTTGACTAGGATATTCTAAGCTTTGGAGAAAAGAAATTTGCAATAACATATTTGTATTGCCACAAACTCTAAAGAGCTACAATATGTGAACATTTGATAGAAGATATTCAATATAACAGAATGTCAAAAATTTTCAGAATCAATCAAATTACCCATGCTCCTCTATACCATCCCAAAGAAAGGCAACATGCTTGCTTAATTTTAATAATAATAATTATTATTATTATTTTATTACTTGATTATTATGATTTTTAATTTTTCTCACTAGTAAGTCTACAATCTTCGATTAAAATACTTTCAAGCCTCATGTTTTGTCTATCTCTTTCTTTTTAAGATTGCAATTTTTTGATTTTATTTTTATTTGTATTTTTTTTAGACAGGGTCTCTTTGTAGCTCCAGGTGGCCTAGAAAGCCTTATGTAGACCAGGCTGTCCTCTGTCTCAGAGAGATCTGCCTGCTTCTGCCTCCTGAGTTTAGGGATTTAAGATGTGTGTCACAACCCTTGGCTAATCACACATTTTTTTAAGACTTATTTCTTTTTATTTATGTATGTGACTTTTTCCCAAATAGATGTATGTGTACCACTTACGTGCTTTTTGCCCACACTGACCCAAAGAGGGAATGGGATCCCTAGGAACTGGTGTTAAAGACAATTGTGACCTACCATGTGAGTATTGGAAACTGAACCTGGGTGCTCCTAACCACTGAACCATCTCTCCAGCTCTCAATTGCACATTTTATACGGCTTCATACAAAATCTGGTGTATTTTGAATCTCAGTAACTGCTGGAATAATAAACACAGTGAGTCATAAGCCCTTTTATTTTTCTTTTGTGTTCAAGATAACTATGAGTAGAAACTGTAAGGTTATGATTTCATTATAAGTAACGGTCGAGCTTATACGTTATAAAACTTTTCGATTTTCCCTTTCTGTAGAATCTATGAGATATCAAATGTATTCACCAAAGTAATTGGAGGTAACACTCCTAGGCTTAATTTGGGAAGTACTAAAACCTCTAATTGTATTTCAGGCAGTAGATCGATCCAATATTTCATTCTAGGTGCCTGAATGACTGGAGACATAAATGTACTGTGAATGTTCAGATTTTATGTACCACCAATCAAAATACTGTCTGTATTTAAATTTCCTTTATATGGCCATATCATGATAATACAGAGAACTAGTGACTACCAACTTCATACTTTTATATGCTAAACTCAACTACCAAAAAGGCTACTTTATTTAGTCTTGAAACACTTTGCTACAGATTATACTTATCAGAGGAAAAAAGAGCTCTGAATAGAATCCATTTGTCAGCCATTGGTGAATTTTACAGTTCAACAGATTGGAGAAAATCATCATTTTTTTTCTGATACTGCAATTTCTTATGAGTACTTACAAAAGTAATCAGTAGAAGAACAGCACTTTGGAAAAGTATTTTTTTTATTGGTGTGAGTCATTCAGGAAAACTATACCATTATACAACACTAAAGTGAATCTCCCACTTTGCTCCCTTTAGTTTATTTAGAAAATTCAAAAAGGTTTACATTGCTATTGGATCTATATCATCGCTATCCATTGATACACTCTTTCAGAGCATTTTTATCAGACTGATAGCTTGTCTTTCCATCACATGCATCTGAAGATAAAACACTAGATCATTTAGATGCCCTTAGTGGGAATGCTGAAAGTAATACAACCTACTTTGCATTCAGGCTCTACCTGAAGTGTATTTACTTCCCTATGAATGAAGCTGGGTCTCATTTCCTCATTTCACTGTAATGATTATGAACTTTTTACACAAGCAAATTTCCAACTGATTATAATTTGATGAAGAAAATGTCAGAAAAATTAAATAAAATCAAAATGGCACACTTCAGTAAAACTCTGCACATAGATAAGTTCCTTGTTTTTCCATGACTCACATCTGCAAGGTTGCTAAGTCAAGGCTTTGAGAACAGAGTAGACTGTTGCAGTACACTGTGTTTTTCCAAAGCCTTGCAAAAGCTTTTGTTACTGTCACACCTATGAATATGCATACTTTGCTTGTGGATGAGATACAGCACAGCTATTCCCCATAATTATTAGCTGTGCCTGAAAATATCATGTCTCGCTGCCAGGTAGATGGTTACTCAAAAGGAAATGTTTTCTTACAGTTACTTACTTTTTGTGGGAATCTATTCCCTCAGTTGACATTTATAAAAGAAACTACAGTTCTGTTAATGGTTTTGTCAGGATGTCTGGAAGCACTTGCTCCATCTGTTTCTGTTAATTCAAATTGTCTTCAGTGTCCCAGTGTTCTGATAATCATTTGTGTCATCTACAACATAGTAAGCAACATCATGAATTCCAAATTTTTTAAATTTTTTTTGAAATGATGCCAATAAGCTTAAAAATTGTGTACTTTAAATGAATACTGTTACGTTTCAGTATGGGTACTGCTAAAACTTGTTTCAGGAGGGTGGAGAGATTAAGGAACATTCACCTTTTTTGGTCAATAACAAACGGGTGAGGTTTCACCAAAATTCACCATGGGGAATAATTGAGTTTATTGGGCTTAATTACAGAGCAATGAATGGAGGTTACAGCAGTGTGGATACCTGCCTTTAAGTCACATTGGAAAGTCTTCATCCATCATGAATTATGACTTCTCTTCTCGATAGCTACGTAAATGGAACCCTTCTCCCTAGTCTTTCCTGACTTATAAATTATAGTCCTTCCCCAAGGGTAGATTTCTAACAATGTGTAGCTTGTATAGCAATGTTCATATACATTGTTTAATGCCTAAATCATATTAAATGCATCTGTCTACTCAATTGCTTATCATTTCTTTATGATGAAAGCTTTCCAAATCCTGTGTTCTAGCTTTTTGAATCATACGGTACATTATTTTATCCATAGTCACTGACTAGTAATTGTGCATTACAACTTCCTGATTTTGTATAATTATAAGTTTTTACTTGGGTTCTTGTTTTAATCTTTCTTTTGAGGTTTTATTAAATGTATAGACACAAGTCTAAATAAATCACAATAATCCATCTGGTTTTCATCAGTGGTTAAACTCAAAGAGTAGTTTATGGTCTCTTTAATTCACATGATGAGATTTCATGAATTATACTTCATTTATGCAGCCCAAATGCGTAGAAAAATTAAAAAGACACCTTAAAAGTAATGTTCAAATAATAGTATAATTTCATCATTTGAAGAAAGGAATATATTTACCTAATTCAATGTTTTAGTATTCATATATCCAGAAAGTTAAGAACATGGGATTTAAATTTCATGCAATAAAAATATGAATTCTTGTAGAGTAAGTGAAAAATGCCACCCATAGACTCAAATCCTTAAACATTTGGTCCTCAGCTGGTGACACTCTTCGGAGAGGTGGTGGAGCCTGGTTGAGGGAGTTAAGTTATGGGGGCAGGATTTAAGGTTTATAGTCTCACCAAGCTTCAGTTCATTCTCCTTTCTTCCTGTGTGCAGTTGAGATATGATCATTCAGCTACCTGCTCCTGTAACTTGCTGGCATGCTTCCCCACTATGATGGACTTTGACCCCCTGGAACAGAAATCAAAATTTTTTTCTTCCTTAAATTGTTTTTGATCATTGAATTTTATCACAGGAACAAAAAATAAACTAATCCAGAAGTTGGTGCCATAGAGTGGGCTTTTGCTGTGAAGAACGTGATCATGTTGATATTTGGAGTAATGTGGAAGATTTTGGATTATTGGAAGAAAAGAAGAAATAAAAAAGACAGGAATGCTGTAAGCAGAGCTGAATGGGCCATTCTGTAGGAGCAAGAACGACAGTAGTGCTCAGAGGAATGCAGGCTGTGAAAGTCCAGACCATGAGGTTTCAGATGAGATCAGGATCTCTGTACTAGTAACAGAGCTAAAGGCGATTTGGTGATATTATGCCAAATAATCTTGCTGCCTTCTCCTTATGGCCTATGAACTTGCCTGAAGCTAACTTAAAAACTAATGAACTATTTTCACAATAGCCATGAAGTGCAAACAACCTAGATGTTTATCAGCTGATGAATGGATAATGAGAATATGGTATATTTACATACCGGAATATTATTCTGTTGTTAAGAAAAATTAAATTATGCAATTCACAGTACTAGGAAGCCTAGTGTTACAGCCAAGACAGGTGCTGAAAAAGAGGCTGTAATTATTAAGGAGATTTCTGCCTTTAAGGAGAAACTCCTGTTTTGCCCTGGAACAATGAGAAGGATGCCCTCAGGGCAAGACCCCACCCAGTCTATTTCCTAAAAGGAGGAAGCCTTCTAAGAAAACAATTGTTTCAGCATACAAAACTGCTATGAATGTAATTCAAAGGGCAAAATTCCATGCCACCTGGTAACAGAATCATGTGGAACTAGCTTTTGAGGCATGAAAGATGCAAGGGTGAGAGGGTCATGTTTTCTTTCTCCAGGGATTCAGAGAACCAGTGAGACCAGGGACTGTGCAGCAATATTGAACCCACTGAGAGAAAACTGGGAGAGCAGAGAAGGCCCTGAAAGGCCATTATATGAAGCTGTGAAAGTAAAGCTTGTGTTGTGATGGAGATCCCAAATGTTTGACATGACACAGACTGAGAAATTTGCCAACAATTGTAGTGAACAAAGAGTGATACCAGCCCGAGACAAATGTATGTTGTAGGCAGCCAGGCTGAAGGGGTGGAGCTATATTATCCCATTGTCACCAATGTCTCAGACATTGGACATGGACCTGAAGGATCTGATATTTGCCCCACTGAGTTTTAGTCTTCCTTTGGTCCAGTATTTCCTCATTGTGACCCAATCCTTCCCTTTTGAAAAGCAAGTTCATATTCTTTGCTATGTCTACTGGAAATGTGTGATTTGCTTTTTGATTTCACAAGGGTTCACAGTTAACAGATTGCCTTGAAGAGACTTTAGACTTCGGCCTTTTGAAAAGTGACAGTTAAAGACTATGGAAACTTTTAATATTGGTCTAAATGCATTTTCTGTTATAATATGGCCATGAGCCTATGGGAGCCATGGAGTGGAATGCTGTGGTTTGCATGAGAAATGTCCTCCATAGGCTCAGGTATTTGAACATTTGATCTCCTGTTTATAGCACTTTTTGTGGTGGTCATAGAACTTTTAGGAGGTATAGACTTGCTGGAGGAAGTACATCACTGGTGGTGGGCTTTGAAAGCTTATACCCTCACATCAATTTTAGTTCGGTCTCTGTGCTTCATATTTCTTATGTATGTTGCAGGCAACATACATAAGATACAAGCTCTCAGCTTCTGTCTCCAACCAACTGCTGCCATGCCTCCCTGAGAGCCTGGATTTTCCCTCTGGAATTATAAACCCAAATAAATTCTTCCTCCTAAAATTTGCCTTGATCATTGTATTTTATCATAGCAACAAAAAGTAATAAATAAATGAAGCGTATGATATGGATGCATATAATACTTCCTTATATCATTCGCATTTATTTACATAAAATTTGAGTGTTATAGTCCTAAAGGCAAGAGCAAGTATACCAAATTTCTATGGCATTTCAAAATCTCTGCATGGTGACACATACCTGTAATCCCAGCACAAGGGAATCCAAGGTAGGCAAATGGGGATTTTCATAGCTAACCTCAGTTACATAATGAGTTCAAGACCAGCCTGTGTACATGTGACCCTGTCTCAACAACCAACCAACCAAACAAACAACCCATAAAAATCTTCAACTTCAGTTCATATTTATAAATTGAGGAAAATACATTCCTTTCTCTAAAACATTTTAACTCAAATCTGCTACTTCAACATCATGAATGCTAACGACACAAAATTCAGTCAATATCATAACATTTTTTTCAGCTGTATTACCATCTTTTACATTTATTCCCTTATTATTAATAACACTTGTTCTAATCTTCCTCTCTTTCCTTTTAGCAAACAGGAAATCATACTTAAAATTAGAATGGGTTATAAATTTCTTTCTACAAAATTCCTTACATTCAAATATGTGTGTTATTTCCTCATAATAGAATCAATATATAATTATGTCTTTGTCGGGCTGTGCTTTGTCACAGTAGTATTGTGGTCAGGTGCTGTGTCATGTGGCATTGGTTTGTGCTTCAAGTTTATGTGCATTTCTTAGGCTGCTGAATACTACGTTCTTGTAAAGTAAATTAATTGTGTGATCTCCAAAACTCACTTGTGTGTCAACTGGAATTAACTTTGCATCTTTCTCATCATACAGAAACATGGAGTTTTACTATAAACTGCTTTATGTACATATGGCTAGAAAGTAATTTAAGTTTCAATTTATACTTGTTATATATCCATGTATAAGTATACATTCAATGATGTTTTCAGTGGTGGAAAATTTTCCAAGTCATCTTTCTACTGTATTTGAAGAAGCTCGCCTACCTTATATGTTAACACATTTATTCCTTTTTTCTTTCATAGCCCCTCCTTTCTACAATCCTCACTGAATTGATTTTGGTATTTATTTAGCAAACACTTCCTTGTCACAAAATATGGGCTTCTTTTTCTGTGCAGATAAATTGTTGTTATCAGAAAGATTTTCCTGATTAAATTTAATTAATAATGCATTTTCTCTTCCTTTATAGCTGCATGATACGTAAAGTTTGTTTATCAATAATAATAATATTAATAAGCATGTGTTTCCAAATAGTGTTAGCAAATAAACATTAGTTGATTTGTTAAAGATAAAAGAATTGGCAAAGGTACACTTTTTAAATGGTGCCAAAATTTCTCATTCATATCACAGAAAGTTAGATGTGGAAAATATACAGACTGGAAAGTTTTAGTAATTTTAACTCACACAGAAACGCTATAAATGCAGTTTTTCCTATTCAACAGCCAATGAGTTTGCTAAATACTGATGACCTTGAAATAGAGTTTTCTATTTTTAAAATAGTAAAATGATAGGTAATTAAGCCCACTTCAAATGTAGCTTTGCACTACCAGACAAACTGTTAGATTCAGGAGAAAAGTGTTCAATTACATATTAATCATATTTTTTTCCCAATTAGTGAAAACATGTTTTCTTCTCTTTGCTTAATATTTTAAGAAACATTAAGAAATCAACTTTAAGTTAATGAGAACACATGTGGAGGTAAGCTATAGGCCCGACACTAATGACTGGCTTTATCTGGATCAGGCTAAACACAAATACCTAAGAGCTTTGAAAGCAAAGTACAGATGAAGGACGGGTGGAGATCATTGCCCAATTAGCAAAGAAATTCAGCCAGCCTAATGATGTTCGTGAGAACTGAGCCTCCCCTGCCAAAAATCATAGCCTCTACCTGCCCACATCCCATTGGTAGTATGAAATCTGTTTTCCTCAGTAACAACTTTTTTATACTTGTCACCTTTTAGCTTTCCCTTCAGTGAAAATCACCTAAGGACTCAGTAAGCATTTGCATTTTGAAATTCCAATTACACTTTTAGCAATACAGACCATGTATTAAAAATACAAATGCCTTTACACTTAGAAATATAGAGACTTGTAACTGACAAGAATTCATACCCAGGCGTCTCTGTCTTTTTCTCCCCGCTATATGCATCCTAGTTCTCCTTCCCTGTTTCCATTCCTCCTTCTTTCCCTCCATTCCTTTTTTCCTTCTTTCTCTCACTCTCGTTTCTCTGCTTCTCTTCTCCCCTTCTTTTAATCTATGTCTATTCCAAGTGATTAAAGAAGAATTAAGGATAAATTTGCACTGAGAATTTGGTTTTAAAAGCTCAATTTATATTAGAGGTGGTGCCTTAGTTTAATTTCAGTTGCTGTAATGAAATATCCAGACAAATAGTAACCCAGGGGAGAAAAGGTTTATTTTAGCTCACAGTTCCAGATTAGAGTCCATCAACGCATGGAAGTCACAGCAGCAGGAGCGTGAGACATCACATCCCAATCAAGTGCATAATCAAGATCAAAAAAAAGAAGGTGTACTTGGGAAGTATTCAACTAGCTTTCTCTAGTCATACGCTGGAGGGGTACAGACATGCCCATCACTATAATATCTCACAGACGTGCCCACAAGGCAACCTGATGTAGACAATTTTTCGTTGATACTCTCTGAGCTTTGTCATGACATTTAGACTACCAATCACAGGTAGAAAAAAACATTGTTCCATGATTCACAGGAAGTAATCTTTTATAACGTGAATTCAGAAAATATTGTTCAATGTAAGACTGACTGAACTCCCTAAAAACAGCTGCTTTAGGATCCAACTTACTGATAGGTATATAATAGAAAGACTACCATTTTAATTTGATGAATAAAGATGAAGGCTATTGTTTGGTATTTTCAATTCATTGTTGAGACACTTCTCTCTTGTTACTTTGATGTATGTTAATTTCATTATTGATTTTTTAAATGAAATTAAGCGTAATGTGTGTCAGACGATGCAAATCCTTCTCTCCTTCCACCAGAGCTAAAACTAGTAAAAATTTGTAATAAGAGTTCATTTGTTCCAGAGTGACAGATCTCTGTACTTTGAAGTCAAACTATGAGTGATTCACTTTTCTTTCATTACATATTTCTGATTCCAAGTTGTGTTAACTTTCTAGAATCTGCTTTGTACATCACAGAGAATGTGACCTCCCTGATCAACTAGCAAAATAAAGATGATGTTAATTAAAGTTGAAGTTCCACTTGTGAATTTTGAAGACAAGTACAATTTTCCACTGTATTTGAAGCTTACAGAATGGTTTCTTGCAGGTCACCAAAATCAGAGTCAGTCGATAACCATGCCTAACTGAGACCCCTGCCCCCAAAAGACAGCTAGTAGGTTGAGGGTGGTGCTCCTTATCTTTCAGACTAGAATTTATTCTCTTAGCCTCATGGATTGGGTTTGCTTTCTCTATTTTCCTTTTTTGTTACTTCATTTTTTTTTTCTTGGAAAGTTATTTGAATTAGTCATAGAAGTATTTCATACATTTTAAGTCACATATGTAAAATTGATGAATATCTGCTAGATTATTTGCTTTGTGTTGTTTTGTGCATCCTGGTGAGTACCCGCATTGATTGTCCTAGCAGCTGCTGGTATGAATAGTGCATTACCCTTCCTTCTGTGGCTTCCAAGCATTTTACAGCTTTCCTTGCAGTGTTTCAGCTTTGTCCAGTTTACTTTTGGTTTTGCTTTCTGTCATATCAGACTTTCTACCAATTTTTAGGCCTTTTCCCCAAGTCACAGAATTTTCCATTTATTCACTTTAATGGAGAGTAGGATGAGGAAGAAGAAACAAGCTTATCTTCTCATTTCAGCTCCACCCTGTGCCATCTCTTCAACCAAAGCAAAACCAGAAAACCTTAAAAAAAAAAAAAAAAAAAGAGTAGCATTAACCCATCAGCCAGCAAGGTGCCTCAGTCAATAAAATCATTTACCACCAAGCCTGACAACGAAGTTTGATCACAAAGACCTACACGGTAGCAGGCGAGAATCAGCTTTTGCAAGCTGTCCTCAGAACAAATAAATAATAAATAAATAAATTAATTAATTAATTGATTATAAAAGCAAAACTTTTCTTCTTCTGATCCTTCTTAGAATCCAGCCATAGTCAGAACATGTATCTTCCTGGGTGACCTGCTTCTAATCAATTGAGTTAATCTATAATGGAGGGCACCCTCTGTCATAAATCTACAGTGTCCCCCAGAAAAATGATTCTATAGTCTCAGAGTAAATAAATAAATTAATTAATTAATTGATTATAAAAGCAAAACTTTTCTTCTTCTGATCCTTCTTAGAATCCAGCCATAGTCAGAACATGTATCTTCCTGGGTGACCTGCTTCTAATCAATTGAGTTAATCTATAATGGAGGGCACCCTCTGTCATAAATCTACAGTGTCCCCCAGAAAAATGATTCTATAGTCTCAGAGCTTCAAACTTTTTGCTCTTTTTTTCTTCATCTAGCAGAGGTAACTGCTTCTATAGCCCTCACCTACATGAACTCAGAGCTTTCCCTTTGCCGTTTCAATATTTTAGAAGCCCTTTTCACCCCATTTCTTTATCATTTCCTGATGTGAGCCAGAAAGACAAGGACCTCACCCTGAGTGTCTCAGTGCTTACTTAGAAGTATTTTAGCATTTTAAAATGACACACTGACTTTCTTCCTCAGACCCATGTAGAATGAAGGGCTGGGAGACATTTAAAGGCCTTGAAAGTCAGCTACTCATGAGCTGACATACATACAGCATTCCACCTCCCCTGGTCCCTAAAGTCTGAGGTCTTCCCCCCGGGGTCTTTAAAAGCTGTGCATGCTGGCCTTTCTCTTTCCTTGCCTGAGGCACAGTCACCTAGCTATTAGATGTGAGAAACTGAAAAGGATGAATGATATTCTTTTCTACATATAAACTCTGATAAACTCATTTTCTGTTTCTCACCTGAATCTCTCCACAATTCCCCACGCTTGAGTCTTCGGTCTGTCTCCGGTGTGCTGAAGAAAGTTTGTCTCTTTACTTCATTTGTTTTATGTGAGACTTGTCTGCAGTCTTTTCTACAGCGATTCCTCACATAAACTGATCTTAAAACAATCAGCTCATTGTTTCTTAGCTGCTGATGACGTCTCTGCAATTTTCATCCTTATAAGCATCTACATTTAATTTATGATGAAATTATTTTTGTCATTTGGAAGATCCAAAAACCTCTTTTAAAAAGCTATTCTTCTTAGAGTAGCAAAAAGCCTCATACATTTAACTGGTCAAGACTATAAAATCCCCAGTCTATCTGTTGAAGAACCCACAGGTCGAGTCTCACTGGTCAATCACCTGGTGCTAGAACCACCCTGAGGAAGGCAGGTTCACCTTAAGTTTTGCTAAATAGTTGGGTGGTTTATCTGGTGCGTTAATGAGGTAGAGAATTTTTCCTACCTGGAACTAGCACAGATCTCGTAGATCTCAGAGCTTCCAGAAGCGCCACAGTCATGTAGGTCTCTTTGAGTCTGTCCACCTTTCTGAAGGAAGGCATAATTTCCCTCTTTCTTCTTCACGCCTTTCTTACTAAACATGCTTCTTTAAGGCTCTGTTTCTTTACTTTTTCTCTAAAGCTTCCTTCTCCCAGCCATGTGGGTGTGAGTCAGCCACATGTTTTACTTCAATGCAGGCTCTAAGCCTGCATGGCTTCATGGCTTTCTTTCCTTCTTCCCACCATTCACCTCCTCAAGGCAGCTGCCAAGATTACCAGCTTGCCTGTCCTGAGGATTTTTCTTAAAGATTCTAATAAAAAGTTACAAAAGCTTCTGTTTGGGTCCATTCTTAAATTATTTTATGAATGAAACTAAGAACCCTCTAGGGGACCCTCTTTTGCCCCGTTTCAGTTTCAGGTGTTAGAGAGATGACTCAGTAGTTAAGATCTGGCTGCTCTTGCAGAGGACCTGTGTTCAGTTCCCAGCATGCAATAATGGCTAACCATCCTCCATAACTTCAGTTCCAGGGTATCCAATGCCCTCTTCTAACCTGTGTGGGAATTACCTTTACAGGTGCACTTACATACATGCAGGCAAACACTCACAAACATTTAATTAATTAACTAATTATTTAATTAAACTGTTTTCAGTTCTTGGACAACAGATGAAAATAAATGCATTATTTTTACAAAGTTGGCGCAGAAGCAGAAAATATATGCTTTTAAGGACGATTTGGTAAAGGAACACCTTTCCTCAAAATCTCAACAGTTTCCTTCTGCATTAGCACAACAAAATTTAGAAAAATTTAAACATTCTTATGCAAGTAACCATACTCCTGTGATCTTTAAAAGCAATAAAGTATTTTTAAAAAGAGGGCTGGAGAAATTGCTAAGAATGGCTAAGAAATAGTTAAGAAGTGACTAAGCGTGCTCACTGTTCCCGCAGAGGACCAAACTTCTGTTCACAGTGCCCATGCTAAGATGTTCACGGTAACCTGTAACTCTGGCTCCAGGGGGTCCAACACATTCTTGTGGCCTCTGTGGCAACAGTATGCATGCACAGAAACACACCACACTCATAAATAACAAAAATTAAAATTAGTTAAATTATACTAACATTAGCGATTAGATCATATTTAGGCCAACTGATGGAAATATAAGCAAACTTTAAGTTTAGAATACAATTTTCCAAAGGTTGCATAAGAAGCAAAACTACTATATATTGTCAATTTAATAAAGTCTAAAATATTAATTATGCATATAAATATAAAGATTTAAATGAAATAAAATGATAGTAACATACATGTCATAATAATTACTTTATTTTTAAAATATATCCAATAGTTTATATCTAAAGCATCTCATTTATTTAAAATATATATGATGGGCTGGAGAGATGGCTCAGTGGGTAAGAACACTGGCTGTTCTTGCAGAAGACCCAGGTTCAAATCCCAGCACCCACATGGCAGCTAACAACTGTCTATAACTTCAGTTTGAGGGGATCCGACAGCCTCTTCTGTCTTCTATGGGAATTGCACGACATGGGTGCACTTACCTACATGCAGGCAATACATGCATACACATAAAATAAAAGTAATAAATGAAATATTTTTTAAAATAAAATAAAATATATATGACTTGAAAGTAGAAGAAGTGAACTTTGTAAGGGACAAAGGGGGCCTTTAAGAGGAAGAGGGTAGGAAGGGATAGAAGAAATATGTCCAAAGTGCACTGTGTGTTTGCATGAAAATGTTCCCAGAAACCCAGAACCATGCATGATAAATATATGCCAAACAAAAAGTTCCCTTTTGGTCGGAGGTCTTCTTTTTCAAATTTAAAAATATTGAGAATTTCATACATGACTACTGTATTTACATTACTTCCACTTCTCCTCTTCAACTGTGGGTAAAACTGTTCTCCAAATGTCAAGTTTGGTTGCACCTGCTTGCTTAGGAGCATCATGAACAAGCCTTGACTGTTGATGCTCAGCAAAAGGGAGGGGCTCGGAGTGTCAGCCACGTCTCCCGAACAACCTGTCCACAGGAGTTGCACAGGGACAGGGACTAAGGGCACCTAAGCAAGGAAGCCCCATTAGGCAGGCATTCTAGCCATTTTCTGCTACTGCCAGGATGTCACAGGATCCATGCTTGGGTGCGGAACTTTCCATCAGTGCCTTAAATAGGGGGAGGGGAGGGTTTACTCACTCTTCTATAAGTAACCCCTCCCACTGCTCTGTTAATAAGCCCAATAAACTCCCTAGGATTTTCCAAACTGTAGTTTGGAGAATTCATACCTCATATTATTGTAGGGAAGAAGGGGATAGACAGCTCTTATACCTCCCAGAAGGAATCTCAGCAGCATCAACTCTTCTTGTGTCATCCCCCTCACAATTTTGTGATCTCTAATTATTAATTTTGCACATATATGTACATATATATGAAATTATCAAAGAAAAAAATTAATTAATAAAGATAAATAATGGAAAAATCAGAAAATTTGCAAGTGAATAATCTAATTATTCACTTCAAAGTTCTAGAAAAACATGAAAAAGAAAAATCATAAAAGACATATATTATGGTAGTAATTAATGGAACAGAGAATTAAAGAAAAAGTTAGGTCTGCAACAAACAAGGTTGACAAAATTCTAAGAAAACTAGTCAAAATTAAAAAGGAAGTTAATAAATTAGATATGAAATGTAGCTGTTATTGTAGCACCCAGTGGAATCCACAGGAACTCTAGTAAGCATATATATTGCAAAACTGGGAAAATCTTGAAGAAATGCTTAAATTTCTAAATATGCCCTACCAAAATTAAATCAAGAATATATAAACTTGACTTGGGAGATGGCCTAGTGGTTAAGAACACTTGTTGCTCTTGCAGAGACCTAGGTTCCATTCCCAGCATCCTCAAGGCTGCTGAAATCATCTATAACTCCAGTTCCAGGGGATCTGACACCCTCTTCCGGCCTCTATGGGTACATTTACATATATTCAGGCAAAACACTCCTATATAAAACCTAAAAAGATTTTAAAAGACTATGTGTATACATACTGTGTTTTTCAAACTGTTCAAGAAATAGCAAGGAAAATACCATTACCAAACTAATTTTATGAAGTATGAATTATTCTGCTACCAAACCTGGATAAGGACAAAGTTTTTTAAAAAAGGAAATCTTAGATCTCTTTTGATGAATAAAGATGTAAAAATTTTAAACAAAATTCTAGCAAACAAGGGATAGAGAGATGGCTCAGTCATTAAGAGCACTGGATACTCTTGCATATGACCTTGGTTCTGTTCACAGCACCCATGTGTCAGCTAACAACTGTCTGTAATGGCAGTTCCCAGGGATTCAATGCCCTTTTTTATTGTGGGAATTGTGTGCATGGGTGTATTTATACACAAGCATAAACACATAAAATAAAATAAACAAAAATACTTGCAAACCCAATTCAACAACACATACATGAGTAAAGTTGTTTTAATTCTGGTTCAAACAAGTAAATCAATAAGTAAGATGCACTATACAAATAAACTTTAGGGCAGAAATCACATGATCACCTCAATGAACTCAGAAAAATTGTTTCATAAAAGTCACCCTTTTTATTATGAAATCTCTGGATAAATTGGGAATAAAAGGAACAAATCTCATCAAAATAAAGTTCATATATGACAAATGTGAGCCAACAACATAGTAAATAGAAAAAAAAAGAAAAGGGAACATTTTCTCTAATGTCTGGAACAACACAAAGATGCCTATTCTTTCAGTCTTACTCACTAGGGTGATCAAAGGCTAAGATAAAGCAGTAAGACAAGAGCCACAGTTAAAAGATTAAAAAACAAACTTCATTTCCTAAGGGAGGTAACATTATCCTTATTTGCAGGTGACATAATCCTATCTATAAAAGACCCTACAGACTCCAGTAGAAAAGTCAAAAGGTTGAAATTTACAAAATTAATAACTTATTTACACACATAACTTATTTACACACTTATGAAACAGAAGGGACATTAAGGAGGAAGGGAAGAGTGGGAGGTATCATGGGACAGGAGGACAAAGTGAAGTATTTCAGAGAGAAAATATGATCAAGGTGCATGTCCATGAAAGCCAGCACTGTGGACAAGGAGTGAAAATAAAACCATCTTGGTATTGTCTTCATCCAGTTTTTGCCATTAATTTGACAACTTTTTCATTGAAAATGGAGTTAAGTCTACTGGCAAGTCAGCCTTCACTGTCATCCTAAATAATTTTGTATTCCTTCAGTCAGAGTTTTACATTTAGTAGACGGGAGGAGTAATCCTAAATAATTTTGTATTCCTTCGGTCAGAGTTTTACATTTAGTAGATGGGAGGAGTAACTTCGGTTTTACTGTAGTTAAAAAAGCTTCAAATATAAACATTCCTAAAACTGAAGCTACGTTCTTCCCAAGGTATACAATATCTATAAGACTACAAATTTTATTGTCAATAACATAAATCTAAGTATACTATTCGAGGAGGAAGGTGCTTGTTTGTAGCACAGACTATCCTGAAATATGAGATCCTCCAGCCTTAGCTTCCAAATGCTAGGATTGCAGGTGTACACTCCTCCCATAACCAGTAGATAAACACATTTTTTAAGTGTTTCAAGTAATATTTATGCTTATGACAGCATTTAGATTAACCCATAAATTCAACTATCCAGAAACAGGCTTGTATTTGGAAATGAAAGTGTTATTAATCAATTAACAATCTAGCATCAACTACAAGATGAAAAAATACCATGAACATGAGGTTAAAATTCTAGGAGAGACTAGTAAAAGACTTTACATTAGAGGGTGGGAGTTGAAAGATGAGTAGAAACAAACTTGTACACAAGATTTAGAGAAAGATTTTCTTCTCAGAGAATAGAACAAACCACAATATTTTAAATAAATTCTATTTTAGGGACTGAAGAGATGGCTCCATGATTAAGAGCACAGGCTGCTCTGGCAGAAGAGGTGGGTTCAAATCCCAGCACCCACATGGCTGTTAACCTGTAACAACAGTTTCAGGGACTCCAATGCTCTTGTCCATCCTACATGGGCACTGCAGGACATGGATGTATTTACAAAATGCAGGCATAACATTCATACACATAAAATATAAATAAATTTTCTAAAAAATTAAAAATTCTAATTTTATTTCCATCTTACAAGGATATAATACACAGTCATATTGAAAAATTTCACTGGATTCATGAACTTTGAAGTCACTGATATAAATGGGCATCACTGACACCTAAAGTAAAGAACTGATATTAAAATAAATTTTTAAAATATGAAGTTGAAAATACAAAGGCAAATTCATTAAAAATCAAAGTTAAATATCTGAAAATTTACTTTGTGACATTGGTGTATGCTATTCAATTTTAATTTATAAATCACAAGCAAATTTGAGAGGTGTATAGTAAGGGTCTAATTCTTAGAATTTTTCTGCTGGCCTGAAATTTGAAATATATACACAAAGAAACAAAATTTTCTCAAATACTGGCCACTATATTTTCTAAAGCAGATTCTGTGTTCTAGAATACAATTGATAAGTGGTAATATGCGAAATAATTTTGCATTATAGTAAAACCATATCCACTCAAAAGTGTAGAATTTTAAGGTTTATTTCAAATAAAAACAATTTAACATGTAATGCTTTTTTTTTAAAAAAGTAACAGTTTAAAACTGCTATAGTTTGTCTCCTACTGAATGTCATCCATATCAAAATCAGTTTCCTCAAGGACACCAGGGGAGGAAAAAAGAAAGTTAAGCAATTAATTTGACTTACTTCTCATTAACTTCTCATAATTACATTTTCAAAATTAAATGCATTTATGTGAGGGTCGTGACATTTTACTTTGGAGAGTAAAAGTGACTTTCCTCTTTTAAAGGGCTGGATTCTTCTTACTGAACATTAGCAAACTCAAGAAAAAGTTCATCTGTAATGATCATGAAAATTGCAGTTCCCCCAAACTGCATCTTTTAATAAGGAATGACATTCTATATTTTCTGGCATGATAAAATGCATTTCTTACAAAGCACATTTCTAATATTAACCACTGGGACATTTGATTCCTGTGGGGGTATTTGGGGGTATTTGGGATTGTGGTGTGTGTTTGGGCATTGTGCTTGAAAGACTGAAGCTCTACAGTGTTTAGTTAATTTAAGGTGTCTTTGAAACTTTGGGGTGTCTGTGAATGAAAGTAAATTCAATTAATTCACAACTTGAAGTTCAGCAAACTGTACTTAGATTTAACTGGAAGGTGCTATGGTACAGAATTTAAAGACTATAAAAGCAATCCTTTGCTTGAATTTTGGAACAGGTAAAATATGCATGCTATAAAATTCAGAGAAATTATTCAAAAGGGTAGTGAAAAACATGGTGGAAATTCTCTTGAAAACAAGACTTTGGAATTTGGCTTATATCAGAGGAAACTGCACTTTGGTCCAGATGTGCCCTGGCTTACACACTTCCCCTATAGATCCATAAAACAACATGCAAGGCAGGAAATGAACCAAGACATGTCTGTGGTGGAAATTCCTATGCACGAGAAGAAAAGGAAGGCTGAGCAAAGGAACCTCAGAAGTCCACCTCTGGCTTTAGAGAACTAATATCAGGAGCCTCATACAAATATCCAAAGCACGTCAGTAGAAAATGATGTTTTCTTCATATGTCTGTAGAAATGATTTAGAAAGCAAGATATCTAGGAAAGTTTGCCTAAATTGCTTATAATTGTGAATATGAAAACAGTATTTTGGGTGGTTTACTGGCATCAAAAATCCACCTTCACTAGAAGTTAGAATTACATTATTGACACACTCTGTGCTCATTTTTGTTCAGGGTTCACAATTTTCCAGGGTCACAGAGATGGCTCAGTAGGTAAAGACACATCACACTAAACCTGACAACCTGAGTTTGATCCCCGAGGCACACATGGTGGAAAGAGAGAACCGACAATCTGTCCTCTGACATCCACACCTGTGTCATGAAAAACGTGCACCCACATACACGTGTGCACATGAGAAAACAATAAGTTGTTATTTCATCATTTTCAAGATACACTACAGTATTTGCAGAAAAAAAAATTCACTTCAATTCTTCTATCTTTACCATGTGCTCTTCATACTTCCTTTAGTAAGCTTTAGACTCTAGTCATAATTATTTTATTATTTTTTACTTTTGTTTAAATTTTATTTATTTTTTTATAGGTATGAGTGTATAGCCAGCATGTATGTAAGTGCACCTGTGTTGTGCAATGCCGGTGGAGGTCAGAAGAGGGCATTGTATCCCCCGAAACTGTAGTAAACAGTTTTTACCTGCCATGTGGGTGCTGGAAATTGAACCCGGGGCCCCTGCAAGAGTAGCCAGTGCTCTTAACTGTTAAGCTATCTCTCCAGGCCTTTAAGATTGTATTGAGATCTTCTTTCAGTCTAGAACAATGCTCTTCGGTTTTTCATTTGGCAATACTCCCTTGAATCTTCTTCACAAGTGCAGGCATCAATTCTGTTAGGAAGGTTAAGACAGAGCAAAGGAAGCCAAATGAGCAAATGTTCCACTTTCCCCACAGTTTGTGCATTCTGCCCCTAATCTGTGCTTTGCTGGCATTTTGCATTATTTGTAATACGATGCAAATTTGAAAGCATATTCTACTAAAGCTTTATGACAGCAAACGATATATCTTTTTTCATCATTTAACTATAGTATTCAACAAAGTATGTAAAGCATTGTAGGGTTTAATTGCTTAAATATAATTAATTCATTAACTTCAAAATGAGTTGAAGTTTTGGAATGTGTATAAAGAAATGGGGATCAGACACTAAGGATATATTGTAGAAAGAAGCTCATTTTAAACTGAAATGTTTCCAAAATTATTTTATTATAGAACATTATGATATGTGTTCTATTTTAATACATGAGCACCTATAAATGAGTTAGGCACATGAAGACCTAAAGACATGAAAACGAAAAAAAAACAGGTGTGAGAAAATGAAAGCAAGAAACAGGTGTGAGAGCCCATGTTTGTAAACAAAACACTCAGGAGATGGAGGCTGGATTATGAGGTTGATGCTAGTGGGTATCAGGCAGCCTGAGCTACACAATGAGAATCTGTCTGGAAGGAACAAAAGGTGGAATATGAAGCTGGCTTGAGGACCACAGAACTGACAATCACAGTGAAAATGTGTCAGTCTCAGGGGGAGCATATTCACTGTAGGGTTTTCTGAGGAACAAGTGTGTAGCCATCGAAATTCATTGGGGAAAGTGTTCTTGGTCTGGATGCATCGGTTCCTTGAGGTGACACCTGAAAGCAATTTTCACATGTACATAACGCACCAGCTGTTTAATAAGTATAATTGTAATTTTTAAAAGTCACTTAGAAACATACTCATGGCAGTTTCCAGGAACCCAGTAATTTAGAGGATAGAATTGAAGAGAGTCTCTGGTTACAGATGGGCTCAAACAATGTCATTTACAGGTGATAAAGGAGGTATAATCAATAGCACCAAGATGTTGATGGAGCCAGAGATTTAAAGAGTCAAACAGAAGCTAAACACAGACCCAAAATGTGAGGAGGTCTTGAAATGTGTGAATATAGAATGCAAGATATAGAACCAAAAGTTTTGAGGAACTTGGTTTTTTAGAAGTGACTAGGAGACATCTCCAAGCATACACTACTAAGTCTCATACAACTGTCGCTAGTTTATTGAAACAGTCTCTATTGAAATCAGTGATTTACAAATATTTTTACCCACCACTGTCTATCCAAACCTGGCTTCTCTTAAATGTTTGCTGTACTTCCTATCTTGTTTAATTTTGTCCTTCACAATAATTTAAGTAAGATCACAAAACTTTGAAAAAAGTTTTAATCAGGCAAGGGAAATTGCCCTTATTGCACACCCCTGGCTCAGGTACAGTTAACAATATCTCAGATACTTTTTGCACACCAGGGTGTTACTGCTATTTCTATCTAGTGGTTACATAATCAAGACAGTTGTAAACATCTCACTATTCAGAGAAGAACACCATGACAGTTAAAAGACAGTTCCAAAAGTCAGTGTATTCAGAACTGAGAGCCCTACTGCAGAAGATGAAGAGTAAGTGGCTTACTTTCATTGTGTTTTTATCATATGTCTGTAAAATCAATTACATTCTGTCTTAGTTTTTTCTTCATTGCTGTGACAAAATACTCTGACCAATACCAATTTGGGGAGAAAAGGGTTTATTCAGCTTACAACTCCCAGGTCACAGTTCATCAGGGAGCCCAAACA
>NW_008351640.1:284282-294412 GCF_000622305.1 Nannospalax galili | reverse complement strand
GAATGATGCTTACTGGCTTGCTCCCCTGCCCCCTGCTCAGCCTGCTTTCTTATACAACACAGGCCCACCTGTCCAGGGGTGGCACGACCCCCAGTGGGCTGCAGCCCTCCTATATCACTCAACAATCAAGAAGATGCCCCACAGACATGATCACAGGTCAGTCTAATGGAGGAAATTTCCCAGCTGAGGCTCCCTCAGGCCAAATGTGTCAAATTGATACTAAAGCTATTCAGCAAAGTTGACCTCTTTTCAACTTGACACACAAAATATCACTATTAAACCATAACCTTTCCAATTCTTGTCCCCAAGCTATGATATTAACATTAATATCACAACATGAGACAGTACAACCTTAAAAATCCCCACAGTCCTTAAAAAATCCAAACACTTAAAAGTTCATAGTCTCTTTAAAAAGTCTCTTAACTGTGGGCTTCTGTAAAATCCAAAACAAGTACTGTCTAATTTCAAAGGGAAGAATCGGGAAAACCTTAGCAAAACCAAAGTCCAGCAAAGTAGCTCAAGGCTACACATCTGGGATTCACTCATGATCTTCTGGCCTCCAAAGGGTTCTGGCAGCTCCACTTCTTCCATCCACAGCACACACAGCTTGTCTTGTAGACCCAGGCCAGCTCGATTCCACACCTACTGCGCTACTTGGTGGTCATCCCACGATCCTGGCGTCTCCAAAAAGCCAGAGTCTCCACTGAAACTGAGGCTACACCTTCACCAATGGCTTCTTCTTGCCTTTCCGGGCACAAAGCCTCAGATTCTCTCCATGACCCCTTCAATCCTGGGGTCGAATCTGTAACTGAAGCTGCACTTTCACCTATGGCCTTTGCTGGCCTCTGCGTGCCAAGCCTCAGCTGCTCTCTGTGACCCCTTCACACTTTCAACACCAGAACCATGCAGGAGACTCTTCCACATTAGAAAGTCCTGCCTCCAGTGTGAAATAGAGTTATGGGTCCCCTCTGTGTGCTGACCCTGAGGAAATACCTCCCAGAAGACTCCACCACAGTGATGCTTGTCTCTTGTTACTTACAGCTGACTTTTCAGCCCCAGCTAACCAGCATCAATTGTCCCAGTAAAGCAAAGGTTTCACTTCAGGTTCTGGTCTCTTCTTAATCACAGCTGATTCTTCAGCCCCAGCCAACCAGAACCCACAGATTCTCAATTCAAAATATCACAGGAACAGCCCTGATAGTCTCCCTTCCCTTTGAAGCTTCACAAGCTAGGCCTCCATTGTCTACAACTCTTTCAGCATAACTTTTCCAAGCTCCACAGCAACAAATTCTGAGCACTCAATGGCTTTTCCAGCCCAAAGTTCCAAACACTTCCACAGTCCTCCCCAAATCACCAAGGTCAGGTCTGTCACAGCAATATCCCAATCTCTGTCTTGGTTTGTTCTTCACTGGTGTGACAAAACACTCTGACCAATACCAACTTGGGGAGGAAAGGGTTTATTCAGCTTACAACTCCAGGTCGCAGTTCATCCTGGAGCCCAAGGTAGGAACTCAGGGCAGGAACCTAGAAGCAGGAGATGGAGCACAGGCCATGGAGGAATGCTGCTTACTGGCTTGCTCCACTGGCCTCTGTTCAGCCTGCTTTCTTATGCAACATAGGCCC
Source organism: Nannospalax galili (assembly GCF_000622305.1). Lineage (NCBI taxonomy): Eukaryota > Metazoa > Chordata > Mammalia > Rodentia > Spalacidae > Nannospalax > Nannospalax galili. Next base: position 292,789 of record NW_008351640.1, on the reverse strand, counting down.
ACCTGCCCAGAGGTGGCACCACCCACACTGGGCTGGGCCCTCCCACATCACTCATCAACAAGATGCCCCTCAGACATGGCCACAGGCCAGTCCAATAGAGGCAATTCCCCGATTGAGGCTTCCTGAACCCAGGTGTGTCAAGTTGACATTAAAACTACCCAGCAAGCATTCCATTGAAAATAACTCATAAAGACAGAGAAAAGTTGGTCATTGAGGGTAATGTTTAATAATGATAGTTAAGGCAACAAATCAATTGAATTGTTGAGTTTATCATGAATATTCCCAAATGCAAAGTCTACTCAAAGAGAAAATTTAAATCAGAGAATATTCTTCCATTTCTTTATTAGTAATAAGGAGTTTCTATTCTAAGGGAAAAGCTGATAATTTCACTAAGGCTTTCCCCAAATATGGCATTATTTAGAAAATAAGAACCAAAAATTGTAGTAATAAAGCAAAAAATGTAGAGGAAAAGTGTAAATTTTATAATAGAGGTTCATATCTGTGTACAGATCAAAAATCATCTGTCTTTTGCTGTTGCTTGCATGATGCCATCAGGATTTCCAGACAAACTGCTGCATCCTTCATAGATTAAACTAATGCTCCTGATGGAATGTATGCAATTTAATGCCAGGGTATACAAAGCAGGAATGCTTAGCCTGTTGAAATTGGACAGATGGCCAGGAAATTAATCGATAGGTTGCACAACATGAGGTTAGTCCATGACTTTGAAGGAAGGCTGTGGGTTTGAATAGGGATAATCATTAGAAACATGAAGATGAAACACTGTCACAAAGGAAAAGTGAAGCAACCGTTCAACTGACTTCCATTTTGAAACCACTTGATATAGCACTATTATACACGCCAACTCTACAAAGTAACTGACAGAACAGAATTTTCCTGTTCATGAGTAGGAAACTGATGTACTCAAAACGTGTTGAAAATAGCATCTTATTATTGCTCCAAGGACCACACAGGACAAAAACAAAAAGACGTATGTAAAAGATGTAAAAACTGATTACCATCCCTGTTATGATTACCAGTAAATTTTAATGTGAGATTTTGTGTAATTAATTTGAAATTATAACTTACAATCCACAGGCATCTTATTTTTCAAACTTTCAGTTTCTTATTTTTGTGATTAAAACTATTTTACTTAAAAGTCAAAACACATAACTTAAAAATATTTTCATTGCATTTTTGTGCATTTCATACAATAATTCTCAATCAAATTTAGGCCTTCCTTCCCCATCCGTGCCCCCATATATCCTCTCCCCACTGAACCTCATGCATTCTGTCATATATGTTAAATCCTATCAGGTCAAGCACTTGTGCCCGGATGTCCTTTGGCACAAGTTTATTCACTGGAGTCTAGTCAGCCTATCTAGAATTATTAAGGAAGACCTACTCTTCCTCACCCAGCAGTAATCATGGTAGGTACCCAGCCATGAGTGTCAATCACTATGGATCTCACTGGGCCTGGAGTTTACTCCTGACTAGAAGACGAACACTATGAGAGGTTTCATTGGTAGTCTTATAAAAACAGTTTTATGTGAAAGTTAATGAACTCTGCAAAAGGTAGAAGAGAAGAGAGATTCAAGTGAAACAGAAGGACTGGTAGACAAGTAAAGCCTGCTAACTAACGGAATGGAGCTGAAGGGACAATCACTAAATACTCAAGAAACAAGGGCAGTGGTACCAGAGGACAGGCTTTCTCACAGTCAGGCTTTAGGAATAAATTGAAATTGTTTTGTTTCAAAATAAATAAATAAAGCTTAAAGTGGAGGCACAGTGGCTGTTGGTAGGACAGGAATAAAAAAATATTGGGACTGGAGAGATAACTCAGTAGTTAAGAGCACTGGCTGGTCTTGAAGAGGACCTGGGTTCAGTTCCCAACACCTACATGGCGACCAGCAACCATGTAACTCCAGTTCCAAGGGAACCGATGTGCTCTTTTGACCTCTGCGAGCATTGTATGATATAGCGCACTTACAAAAGTGCAGGCATTACCCTCATGCACATAAAATAAAGATAATAAATAAAATATTAAAAAGGAAAAAATAAACTAATGAATAGATCATAAAACTTGCAGACTGGAGTATGCACATGATATCCTTCAAACTTAAAGTAAGTGAAAAGAATGTTGTGTATCAAGATATTCAGTTAACAATTGAGTTGACAATAGAAGCCCATGACTTTAAAATGATCCTATTGCTAAGAGCAATATGCAGTTCCAACCACAACCACTCTCCATCAATGTTCTAAAGCAGCACACACACACACACACACACACACACACACACACACATACACACACACACACACACACACACACAGAGCCTTTTGGAAGCACAACAAACCTTGAATAGCCAAAGAATCCTGAGCAATGTGGAAAGAGCCACAATAAGTGACTTGAACGTTTATGATAGAACCATCATCACAAAACAGCATGCTATTGAAACAAAAATATGGATGTAAACCAATGAAATACAAAAATATTCTAGAAATAAATTCCCAAAGCTATAACCATTTGATTCTTGGTTAAGGTGCCAAAACATGAATATAATCAGTATTTGTTACAGGTTTTTATGAAAATTTCAATGTCAAACATGTCTTTTAAAATACCATAGTGAAAAACAATATTATTTATAACTAGCCTATCATATTTTAAAAATTAGAAGAAAAGAATATACATTTGAGAAAAGATAACCTCATTAGCAAGGAGGTTTAAGGATACACGATACCTCCATGTTAAAGACTGTAAATGGACTCTCTTGTCTTATACTGAACAAAGATCAAAAAAGCAAAACAAAACAGCAGTGTGCGATGCACACAGAGGGTCACAACTGGCCACATTTTAAAGAATAAGATATTTCAGAGTGTATATTCATGAACAGGACTCCTATATTAAACCTCACCCACCCATGGCTTAGGGACCATTGTTGAAGAGGGGGTAGAAAGATTGTAAGAGCCAGGGTTGGTTCATGAATATAAAGAAGCAGAAGCTTTCAGGCCCCTGGAGGTTTGCACATGTGAACTTGTGGCAATGGTGCATCAAGCACAGGACCCATGCCCACTCAATCAGATAAGGGCTGAGAGTGGTGCCAAGGAAGTGAGTAGCGGACCAGCCATACTCTAGGAACTGTTGGAAACTGGGTGAGGGAGAGTAGGCCTGTTGTATGATCTTGCCTTCCACGTGGCAAACTAAACTGACAGCAATAGCCATGTTTCCTTCACAAGCTCAGTTGTACCTGTTCATCTAGGATCATTAATTTGACCGTTGACCTGCAAGAAAAGGAGAGTTCGAGGGAGGGGGGTCACCCCTCCAACCAAATCAGTTGGCCTTAGCTGTGAGACAGGGAGGGACTTAGGATAGGGAGCGGGGAAGCCAGGGGAAGGGGTGGCCTTCATCATCTTGGGCCACCACATGCAGGTCAGAGGGTCCAAGCTACAATGCAGGAAAGAAGCACACGCTGCCAACACCTTTGTAAGTAATGCCCATTCCCCACCCCTTCTCTGTTAGTATGCCCAATAAATTCTTTGCTTCCCCAAACTGTAGCTTGGAAGAATATTATCTCAGGTTGTCATAAGGATGGTGGGAGACCACAGCTGGAAGCCGTGTGCCTCCTAGAAGTAAAATTTAACTACAAGGCCTTATTTACAAGCTCTAGATAGGATGACTAGACTCCAGCAGGTGAATTTTCATGGAAGGACACCTGGGTACAAATGCTTGACTGGATAGGACTCAACATATATGATAAAATGCATGAGGTCCGGTGGGGGCACAGGGGTTATTGATGGGTAGAGTGTCTAAATTTGATTAAGAAAGGTTGTATGAAATGTACAAAAGCTCAATAATTTTTTTAAAAAAGCAAAACATACATAAAACAAAGAAAAATTGTAAAATGGCATTGCTCAGCAAAGGAAACACTGAAGAAACAGAATAGAAGAAACTATTTGCCCTCTATGCATAAAACCCCTAGAATTCAGAATATATAAAGTACTCAAAGGTTGACACATCAAAAAAGAAAATAATAGTGCATTCAACACATGAGTAATGGAATTGAGCAGACAGTTCTCAAAAGAAGAGCTACAAATAGTGAAAAAATACAGGAAGTGTTCAGTATTCTGAGCCATCACTGAAATGAAAATCAAAACTACAATGGGATTCCATCTCCTGTTCCTCATGGTTGCCAAAGCATATAGGTGATTTGTCATTTATTTATTGTCAAGTTATTCTAGGTCCTGTCAGTCAGGCTTTGTGTATGATGCTGTTTTGAAAGAAATAAATGTAAGTTAAAAAAAAATCACTATTTTTCAAATTATTCCATGTGAATAAATTAGAGTACTTATTATACCAATAGAATCTATCACTGATGAATTAAAATGGTACATTATTTGGGAGAAAATGATCTAGATGAGGAAGAGATGTGTAATAATTCACTAGAAAGAACCGTAACTAAGGCAATTTGAGATTTCAACCTTAGTTTACATGTTTTTTTTTTTTTCACAGAAAAGTACAAGACATTCCACTAGGTTTATACAGCTGTGAATACTAGATGATCTTTGGAAAAATTAAGGAATATTGCTATCCAGGGAACTACTTCTGGCAAGTGTACGTTTTTTTACTTGATGTAATTCAATAAATTATTCTATATTTTGATAAATGTTCATCAAAGCCATATACAACCATAGTTCTATAACATTATGCTACCAATAGGAAGAATTTCTGACAATTACCTGCTTTTAACATGTGTATGGTTGTGTGTGTATGTCTGTGAGATGTGTGTGGTATGTGTGTGAGGTGTATGTGAGGTGTATGGTGTGTGTGTGTGTGTGTGTGTGTATGTGTGAGGTATTTGTGGTGCATGTGTGTGTGTGAGGTATATGTGAGGTATGTGGTGTATGTGTGTGTGCGTGTGTATGTATATGAATGTGGTATATGTGAAGTGTGTGTGCATGCATGTGTGCACCTTACTTTTTGAGAGGAGACAAGGCCTCTCAATGAAATTGTTGCTCACTGATTGGTAGACCAACTGCCAGGGAATTCCGGGGGTCTACCTGCCTTTGTCCCTTTGTCCCACTTCTCCCAAGCATCAGGGTTACACACAGGGGTCTTTGCATTGGGTTTTTAATGCGGAGATCAGAACCCTAGTCTTCATTGCATGGCATGGACTTTGTTCTGGCACTATCTCCCTACACTCTACCTGTTACTTCTATTCATCTTCACACTTTAAAGGGAGAATGCAAATTCAGTCCCTACTTGCCATTTCTAAGAGGAAAAAAAAAAAAAGTCTGGTTTTGCTATTCCTGAGTAAGAAATTGGGAAGCCTATTAGATCTGCCTTTTTATAATTTTCATAAGTCCGCTTTACATTTTTGATAACATTGATCGATGTTTTTGTTCATTCTCATCAAACTTGATTTCTCTTGTAAACCTAGGTATGCAAACAATCATTGTTGTCATTGTTGGTTTAAACGAACATTTATTTTTATTTAGTGCTTGATTTATTTAAAGTCCTCATCTGGGAAGTAAAAATTATGCAGTGGACTTAAAAGAAATATTCTAGTGCAAAAATCATAATTACTTGGGGGAAAATAAGAATAAGTTAGTAACTATAAGGTGTGGTGTGCTTAGAAGTGCTAAAAGCAGGTGGATATGGTGGTGCACACCTTTATTCTCAGCACTTAGAGGCAGAGGCAGGCAGATCTTTGTGACTTTAAGGCCAGCTTAGACTGCATATTGAGTTCCAGGCCAAGTGGGGCTACTGGGAGACCTTGTCTCAAAAAGACTAAATAATAAATAAATTAATAAATGAATGAATAAATTAATTAATTAATTAATTAATAAAATAACATGGGGTTGGAGAGATGGTCTATGGGTTAAGAGCACTGGCTGTTCTTGCAGGAGACACAGGCTTGAATCCCAGCACCCACATGGTGGCTAACAACAGTCTGTAACCCCAGTTCTAGGGTATCTGATGTCCTCTTCTGTCCTCTGCACTCACTGTATGACACAGGTGCCTTACATGCAGGCACAACATTCATACACACAAAATAAAATAAATTAAAAAAAATTTAGAGGAGGGAATGTTAGAGTACCCAAAAGCCCCATAAAAATAAATAAATGAAGGAAGAAAAAAAAAAGAAAAAGAAAAAAGTGATGGGGAGGTATGGGAGGTTTTGGAAGGGAGAGAGTGGGGATGGATTTGATCAAAACACCTTATATGCACGTATGAAATTCTCACTAAAGGTTTTGTAAAAGTTAAAAAAAAAATTCAGAAAGCTAAAAGAAAAAAAAAACCTTAAAAAAAGAAGTGCTAAGAGCAATGAAATAAATAAAAGGACCAGATGGCACGTGGTGGGCTCCATTTGTAACATGCAATCAGGGAAGTTTACATAGAGAGAGTGACATTTCGTACAGGATGAGAAGAAAATCAGAGGATGATCAATGTGGATATAGTAAAGAAGAAATTTGCGACAGGGTCTGGAGGCTGTAGCCCTTCTGGCATTCTCTAAGCGAAAAGAAGTGAGAGCAAATGGATAAAATAGTGAGCCATGGGATGAAGTCAGAAAGTTCACCTAGGTCTTGTGTTGGATTGGCCTTGTAGTCCCCTAAGAGGAAACAATTTTTTACCCCAAATAACACAGCATCCTTTTGTAGGCTAGGGGCAAAGGATGACCCCTTCTGTGACAAGTTTTTATGGGTACAATCGGTCTATAACTCACTACAAAGCAAAAAGCTGCACAGATTATCTTGCACCTGTAAAATATTCAGAAAACTGAAGCTATTTCAGGAAGAACAAAATATGTGGGGGATGGGGGAGTGCAAAGAGGGTGACAGACTTGGAGAGGAATAGAATTTGATCAACTTTCTAATTAAATTGCATTATAAAATAACACTTAATTGTCAAGGATATATTTGATTATCAGTTAAAATATCAAACATTTGCCAGGCATGGTGGCCAGCTCCTTTGATTTTAGTCCTCAGGGGACAGAAGCAGGCAGATCCCTTTGGGATCAAGGCCATCCTGATCCACTTCCAGGTGGGCTTGGACTAGGGATACCCTACCAAAAAAATTAAACACAAGATCCCTTTGGGATCAAGGCCATCCTGATCCACTTCCAGGTGGGCTTGGACTAGGGATACCCTACCAAAAAATTAAACACAAGTTCCATTTACACAATTAGATAGGGAATAATATACATTTCAGATTGCAGAAATAGTTAACTAACTTGATGTTAATTTTAAAAATGTCTAAATAATCTATTCGAAAACTGTTATAAAGCATACAATATAGCTTATTTATATCGAATTTATATTGAAATTTTGCAACTTTTCCTTCCTCTTATATACACCCTCCCAACCCAATGCTCCCAGCCCAGTCCGGTGTGGGTCTGTCCACTGGGCCCACCAAGAGTTCCATCCCTGATGGTCACTGTCTTTCCCCCTCCTCAGCAGCCATCAAGTGCCCAAAGTTCCTTAGGTTGGGTTGGGAGTTCTTATCGATTTCCCCATGTCTAGGCTGGAATTTTATCTTATTTGAGCTTGCATAGGATTTGTGCATGCTGTCATCATTGCTGTGAGTTCATATGTGTAACTGTCCAGCTGTATGGAAGACATTTTCCTTGTGGTTATCCACTCCCTCCCTCTGACTCTTACAATTTTTCTGCCTCCTCTCTGCAATGATCCCTGAGCTTACACACGGCTGGAGAGGTTATAAATTCTAGAGAAAAACCTACATTTGCCATATTCCTAAACCAATGTAATTTTTTACTGTATTCTATATATTCATTCTCGTATTTACAGAGATGGTTACCTTTCACCGTTCATCAAAGATTCTTCTTTTTTGCAACAGATGGAGATTATTACAGGGTTCTAAAACTGGTCAAATATCAATAATAGTGTCTCTGAGATGTTTAACCCTAAGTAAGATATCTTCCATGAAACCTCTACACAGAAACATTTCCTTATGTAGCAGATGGTGACCAACACAGGAACCCAGAATTTGCCAATGTGCAGAGAACAAGAGGCCACAGAGTGCTTCTCCTTAAATAGGACAGCTATGTCAACCTTCTGCTCTGATGCTTTGATTCTTTTTGTATCCTCTTCCCTCCATTCTCTTCTTGTTTATCTTTCCTATTCCTTTTCTTCATCTTCTGTTACTTCACTTTTTCTCTTTTCTACTTCTTTTCCTCATCCTTGTGAATAGAAAAATTATGTAATGGCATGTGTTTATTCTTCAAAGAGCATGTCAAACATGATTAACCAGTAAGATAACACTTGGTGCACCATTGTGGTTTTTGTGCATCATTTACAATTAATTGTTATTATCAATTGAAAACAATTGGGAAACAGAATCCATTGACATTTTTGCCTTGTGAGAGGCAGGTGGTGTAATCATAAAGGATTACTCATAGGACAACTGCATTTATTAGAATGTGCACTGAAAATATTTTATAACATTAGAAGAGGTTATGAATTTGAGAGAAGACATGGCAAGAAATTTG
>NW_008351640.1:251390-284234 GCF_000622305.1 Nannospalax galili | reverse complement strand
AAAAGAAATATAGTCCATCATAGCTGGGAGGTAAAGGAAAAGACAAAAGAACCTGAGAGAGAACAGTAGGAAACAGGTGTTACTAAGGGAGATATAGATAAAAATTTGGGGGAAGGAGGGTTATACAAGGAACCTTGGGAATAAAGGGAAAAAAGGAGCTCAAGAGAGGTGGGACCATAGTAGAAGGGTATTATTGGGGAGGAAATGTAAAAAATAGGGGCACTTTAAATGGGGGAACCACAGTGGAGGAGTTGGACAGTGAGATAAATAATAACTAGCTAGTTTTAAAATACCAGAGGGAAACATATTAGTCCAACAACCTATTGACAAATTACATATTCAACTACTTCAAGGAACAAAATACAAAATATATGTCTAGTCAAGGTTTACCTGAGAACGTTTGGTTTTTTCCCAAGCTTTATCTATATGAAACATGGTAATTAAAAATACTAGACTGGTGGAACTAACCTTCTTGGATGTTTAACAGCCATACTTTGAGGCCTATACTAATCTGCTCAGAGGGACTTAAAGGACAGATTTTGCTCTTTACCCTCCAAGGTCGACTAAGTTACAGGGGACTATGGAGCATCTCCCAAAATGCCCTGTGTCTGTGTTGAGTCACCTGTCCTCTTGATAAAGGAGACCATGGAGACCCCATCAGATGGACTGACTTGAACCAGTGTACAGTCAACAAAGAGGAGGGTCAACACAGAGGAATCATTTCCTCCATGCTTCCAAGTGAAGCTAGCAATGGTCAGCAGGACTTTGACTTATCTTCACATAGATGGAACTGGTAAAAGAAAGGAGCCAGGGGCTCCTCCCAAGCCCATGTGACCCCTGAGGAACAGATCCTCAAATGACCTTAAGAGCAAAAATAAATTGGTTTATTTGGGCCAACTGTATGGTCTTAAACACCCAAAAAGAAAGCAGAGCCAAAGATTAAAGGGGTCAATATAATTCTTTAAGAGTCCATGTGTATAGCTAAAGGCTACATAACAAGAAACAGTGCCAGATAGGAGAGACCTTCCTTTGAGTTGTTGGCCAGGAGGCCCAAGAGACTCTCAGACAGTAACCCAGCATAGAACTGGGAAAATGAACAGCAGACCCCAATCTAATCTAAAAGAATGTTGGCAACTGATTGCTGCTAGATGAGGAAGAGATGATCTTCCTAAAACAAGCTCTAGATAGGTTGACTAGATTGAGTGGATGGACTAGCACTGGAATGGCTGGGGCACTGAAAAGCCAGTGGACAGTAACAGGGATGACAGAGTTTATGGGCTCCAGTGGGGAGGAGGGGTATAGGAGGATGCCATTTGGGATGTGGTGTAAAGATGGATAAGATTGTTTGGGATGTTCTGTATGAAATTCACACAAAAAAGGAATAAAAAAGAAAGTACAGCTGATAAAGAATTGTAAGTATGAATATCTCATACTTAGTTTTGTATCTATATGTACTTAAATAGCAATAGTGACTGAAGTCAATGTTATGCCCTTTGAAAATTAATTTTCTTAAAGTAGACTCATATTTGTAAGTGCATGTTATCAGTTACTTTGAGGTAACAGTTCTATATAAATGTCAGATTTTGTAAAAGAATCATACCCACCACTGCTATTGTTCCCAAAGTAGAATTGGTCTTGTACATATGTAAATAACCGATGAATCTCAATGAAGGGAAATAATAAACCTGCAGAAGAATGTAAGTAGTTGAATACCAGGAAGGTGAAATTAAAAATGTTAGAAAGTAGTAATATTCCATTTCTTTCCTGTTTAAGAATAAATTTTTTTACTTAAATGCATTCTTTAAATAAAAGCATGAAAAGTAAAAGCAAATAAAAATAAAGAAATAAAAAAATCTAGCTGAGCAAACCAGTAAGCAGCATTCCTCCATGGTCTCTATTTCAATTCCTGCCTCTAAGTTCCTACGTCGGCTTCCCTCCATGATGGATTATAACCTGTGAGATGAAATAAACTCTTTCCTCCCTTAAAAACTATGGTGTGCATGTGTGGAAAATATATAAAGTATTAATGAAAATAGTAAATTGAAAAATAAGCTACGTACAAAACAGCTGTTCTATTCAGGGATAAGCAGCCTCTTCTCTCTGCAGCTTCTTGTTCTCTACACATTGGCTGATTGGGGTTTTCTGTGTTTAAACACCACATGCTGCATAAGGAAACTTCTCTTGTGAGAAGTGAGAGATGCATTCATACTAATTGTAGAGGTTCAGCATCTCAGAGACACATCTATATTTGACTAATTCTGGAATTCACTAATAATCTCCACCTGTTGCAAAAGAAGCTTTTTTGCTGAGGGCTGAAAGGTACACTTGTCTGTAAATCTGAGAATACACATTTAGAAAAAAGTAAGAAAACAAACCGACATTGGTCTGTTTCACATCTCTGCCTCCCAAGGCTCAGGGATCTTTGCGGACTCAGTAAGTAGTTCTATGTATATGAGAGTACATTAAATTGGGCTGGGAACATTAGGGGTGGTGAAAATATGGGAACATATTTAAATACCATCAAACTATATAGCATTAAAATCACAAAAAATTATTAAAAAAGAAAAATAAAAGTTTCAAAAAGTCTTAAGATAAAGAATCAAATCATTTCTGGGTGGAGGCACATTGCTAGAAATAAGTGGTTACATAGGATGTGAAACAAAATCAAAGAGGAGATTCCCTGTGTCATCTTAATCCCTTGTTTTCAAAAATATAAGAGTAACTACAAATATGAATGGAATTCATGTAGAAATAATTGCTTTTCTAGTTACAAAATATTTGTTTAATTGTTGACAGATTTAATGGGGTCTGTATTGAATGAAGGAAACCAAAATCAATTTTTCTAAGTATCTTAAGAAAATTGCTCACCTGCTCTACTGCATTCACAGTCTGCTTTCAATATGTCTATTGGAAAATTTTTAATGGATTATCATCCATATTGATACATTTAACAGTCTACATCTTAAATACTGAGTTTTTAAAGTTACACTTTTAAAATCATTGAAGTTATTGTGGCTACAGAAAGTTCAAGCAAACATTTCACATGTAGGACAAAAAATACCGCGTGTAGGGCAAATTGTCTTTTCCTGGAGGATAAAGTCTCAAATAAAGCAAAGGGTAGTATTTAAGGCCTCCTTTTCTCATTCTAGGTGCATGTTACAGAGTTTGAAATGTACCAGACACCTTCCTGTAAGAAAATGGCATTAGCTTTTAAGGGTAAACGGCCACTCAGAAATAAGTAACTAAAAGCAGTGAATAATTGTTACTATTCTCTAGGCTATTGGTTGACTAGTTTCTTTGGTGGCTAGATTAGCTTGACTGTCTTCTCTCAAATTTGCTTTATTCTCTATTTGGTCATTGGCTCATCATCTGAGTCTAGTGACTTGATGTCATGTCTTGGCATCTTTCTGATTAACATTTCCTTCTGAATTGCTATGGGAACAACTCAAACCAGAAAAAGATGAAAACTTACTGTGCTAGAATGCTTTCTTACTTTGTTTGTATCTGTTTGATAATAGCTCATGGGAAACTCAGATTCATAATCTAAGAGATGTGTGTGTAAATTTTAGCCTTAACTACATCTAAGCCAATTTACCTGTTAATAGTCAACCTCTGTATACTCTGATGGCACCTTACATGAAAGTATTCAGTTCTTAACAAAAGGAAAACTTTCAAACTGCAAAATCCCAGCCTTACGTAGACTGATCGCAGAACATCAAGTCCCTGAAATTTCTTTCTCTTAGACATTACGCGCATGTCCTTATTGAGAATTTATGGGAATACAAATTAGCAGAAATTATCAAGCCATGTATTCCATTTATAGAGTAAATATATTATCGAGAAAAGTTATAGAGAAATCAGAGTTTGTGCAAGACTTTTTTCCTGGTTAATTTTACTTTGTAACAATGCAGTTTGTTGAATCGGTGTTAGATAATAATTTATTGTTGATATTTTTATTTTGTAGTTATTTGCAGTGATATGCATGGATTTCAACTGAGCTTATTCCATAGAAAGTGAAAATTTTCTTGCGTGAATTCAGGTCTTTAATTCAGAAACAAAATGGAAAACAAGTTTTTTCCTTGTTTGACTGGCATTGCTGTCACGAAGACCATGTGGTATTCATGACATATTCATCACATCAGCTCATGATGTCTCCCTTATTCAGAACATTTATGCATTAGGTTAACATATGTAATGCAGGCCAGAGGAGTGAAATGGTACTGATAAATTAATTGACAAAACCTTCACATTGTGATTGTGATGTTTTATAATTTTTAAAGCATAAAAATTAAAATTTACTGATGAAAGATATTGCTGGTCTAACTAGGCTGGAGAAATAAATTTGAGGCTGTTAATGGTCAACATCTAAGAGAGAAGAGAAGATTGACAAACTCTTTTAAAAAATATTTATTTATATATATTAATTTTTAGAAGTGGTTTGCCTGCATGAATAAGAGCGTACCCATATCAGGCAAGGCCTGCAGAGGTCAGAAGAGGGAACTGGAACCTCTAAAATATGAGATACAGAAAGTTATGATCCATGAGATGGGTGCTGGGAACAGAATCTGAGTATTCTCCAGGAGCAGCCAGTGCTCTTATCCACTGAGCTAACTTTCCAGCCGTCTTTTGAAAAACTCTTATAATTATTTGTCAAAAGCATTTCAAATAGGTATTGTGAAGGAAAGGTCATTATTAAGAGTCCAGAAAATTGAGCCAGTCCCCATTAGAGAATTTTTACAAGCATGCTTCCATATCCCACACTGCTAGGTATGGAATGCTGTAGCTACACCACAGAACAGTATCCCTGTGTCCTGTGACACAGACATTATTAGCAAGGATTGAACTTTGTGCACCAGGACTGCCCTTATTTTTATAACTTTGATATACCTGGCAGAGACTGCATAACTGGAAATCACATGTACAGTATCTCATACTAACTTCCCAGAACTGTATACTGGCTGTTCTAGACTGCCCTCATAGTGTGATTTACTGCTAGGAAACTGCATACAAGATAACTCATCTTTACTTTCCCAAATGGACCCCTACAGCCCATTGCATTATACAGCAAATGGTATAGAAGTTGTTGCCTGGTTCCCTTTCCTCTTAAAATGTACTCAATAAGCTGTTCTTTCTATTCTGGTCTAAAAGGGAAGCTCATTTGCTGTCTACCCACACCTGCACTGCTACATGGTGACTGGACACCCAGTCCACTGAATTTTTAAAATGTGCTTTTACACTCATTAATAGTCAAAAGTTCAATAATATATTTCTTAAATTATGGCTTTTCTAAGCCACATTGTAACAGTGCTTAAAAGGAAATTGCCTGACTCAGTATTTATTTTAAGGCTAAGTGTGGACCCAAACTGCTGACCACCCATTCCTTCAGATTTTTCTCTGAAATTTGCTTAAGAGCTGGGTGTTCCATCTTCACTCATTCCTTAAACTAAACAGTATCTCAGGGCTGGAGAGATGGCTCAGGGTGAAGAACACTGTTCTTGCGGAAGACCTAGGTTTGGATCCCACATGTTAGCCCCCACATGGCAGCTAACAACTGTCCTTAACTCCAGTTCCAGGGTATCCCAAAGCCTCTTCTGACCTCCGCGGGCATTGCACGACACGGGTGCACTTACCTACATGCAGGGATAACACTTATACACATAGGATAAAAATAATAAATAAAATATTTCTAAAAATAAATAGTATCTCCAGAACTAATTGGGGAAGTGGAAGCTAGGAACCACACTTCATATCATAGAATCTTAACCTTTAATCCTTAGGCTTAAAATATCACACACAATTACAAACATCTCGACTTTTTTCACTGCTTGCAGTAAGATAAACATACTGCTTTCAGCACATTGATATATTAAATATGCAAACACCATTAATTAGTATTTGAGGTAGAGAACAAACTGGAGTGCCGAGAGACTAAGGTGAGGAGCCCACGTTACCAGAAAAGCACATGACTCAATGAGCTTGATCAAATTATACACAGCAACCTTTTGGTTGAAAGGTTATATAAAAGTCTTACCAGATTATGACCATATTGTAAAAATCTTTCCTATATTAATTTTTAATCTCTATTTTCTGAAATAGTCAAGTTAGAAAATTTTAATTACAAGTCTTTTTGTCCTGGGCACATGGTTATAATGAAAATTAATTTATATTAACACAAAGAAATATGAATGATATATTATTTTTGTTGTCTTTTGTTGTTGTTGTTTTGAGACAAGGTTTCACTGAGCAACTCCACCTGGCCTAGAATTCATTACTCAGACCATCCCAAGCTGGCCTCCATCCCACAGCAATCCATCTACCTCTGCCTCTCAAGTGCTGTGATTAAAGGTTTGTGCCACCAGAGTCAACCCTATGATATATTATTTTTCTGTTATTGTTCTTACACACTTTCTGAAAAAATTTTACACCACTCTTCATACTTTCATCTTACCTTAAAAAATAGACAACTAAATAAATATAATGTGTTTAATGAAATGTGGTCTGGAAACTTTACATGCCTTGAGTGATTTCCCAATCGTGCCTAAAAAACAAATAAAAATTGAAGCTGAACATTTACAAAACCAAGGAAGGTAAACATAGCCAAACATTTCAATGTTTTCTCAGTTTTAGCTGATTTCTTGCAGCATGATGGAAGTTGAATCAGTGCTGTAAATATTTTCCTAGAAATGAAAGTTACCATATCACTACCACGGCCACATAAACTCTTTTACCCTTCAGCTTATTCTGAAATTTATTTAGTAACATAGTATGAGGGTAGGGAGGGACCAAAGAACAGGAGAAACAGCATCTGAGGTCTGTATTAGAGGGAGAATCTCAATTGTAAATGGCAACTTTAAACAAAGTCATTTAGCAGTGTTGCCAGAATAATTACCAAATTTTAGTAGCAAACATTTGAAAGTTTTGCTTAGTATTGTAACTGCAGAACAGTCAGCAAATGACTATTGCATGGACTTTCCTCTTTGGAGTTATGTAAATGCTATTAAAGAGCTGTGCTGAATAAACTATTTGAAAAAATAGTAAGCAAGCTAATGAAGAAAATGCTGATAAATCAGACCCATGGGTCAAAAGAAATTAGACATTGTTTATATCACTGTTGAAAAAAAGGATACTTGTAAGCTTATTCCTTATAAATGTTAATTTGATTGCAATGTTTACCTCATAAAACAAATGTTTAGTGTCTTCTGACAAGTAACTCACTCATAAATACAAACATTTTGCCTTCATAATGTCACAGAGCTATTGGTCCCACTTGTAAAATGATAACACAGGAAAATTTAAGACTTAATGAAAGCCACATTTCCTAATATTAACTAAATTAACTTCAAACTTGGTTTTCCAAAGTCTGAACAACTTTATGACAAGGATGTTCTTACAGATAAAAAAAGATACCGCTCTGTCTTTCCTCGCACTTCAAACTATCTAACACTTTAAAAACAGCTTTAAGGGGTTATATAAGTAAGAGAAATCTACAAAGGTACACCCATTATTATGTCACAATTTGAAAAATTCCACAACTTGATGTAATAAAGTTTTTGAATACTAGGAAAGTATGTTGGCTGTAAGTATGACTTTGAGGCAATTTAGTATTTTGATTATTACTTTTTATATTTATGAAAATCGGTATTACTCAGGAAATAAACCATGTAGCAAGTATGAAAATGACAATATGAACAGAAGATTACAATGGAAATTTAGGAATTAGAGATCAAGTCAGAATATCACCTTCAAATTTTGCAAGAAACAATTTTGAAAACCTGACTTTTATTACTGTATTTTCATTTCTAAAATTATAAATGACTATTATGTCTTTTTAAAATAATTGCTTTCAACAACGCTAAGGATTAGTTTTAAATACATTAGTTTCTCATGTGAGGTAGAGGAACAAGAATGTCAATTCAAAATCTTGCTATTCTAACCATTTTACCATACTGTTACCTTCAGAGGTCTTCAAATTCGCACTATGTGCCTTGTATAGAAAGACAAACAGCTTGAAGTGATGTAGTGAATAAGTAAGTGTAGGTGGTAAAGCCCATGACTATAGTAACCAATCAGTAAACACGATAGAGAAGTGGGGTTCTGGCAGTTTTGTGACCATTTGCAGTATTTAATCAGTGGCATGCATAACTTAAAAGAAGCTCTTTAGTGATAGCAAAACACTACAGGAAACTTCTATTTCAGATTTCTTTATAAGAAAAAATTTTTTAACCAATTTCCCTATGTTTTTCTCTGTTTCTGATTAACACTCGGGAAAGATAACTTTTTATAACAAATATTTCATTTGCTGAAATCTCAAAATATCAAATCCTAAAATACTCATAGGAATGCTTAGAATATTTAAAAATTTTAAGCTATACAAAATTACTGTAGCTATTACACTTCTAGGTAGGTGTGCTTTGGGTAAAGATATTATATTATTTTGAAAATAAAGCTTTATTCAAAAAATACACATAATATTAAATTATATTAATTTCTCATGGCCAAAATAATGTATGCACATTATTCTCATTACTAAAAAATTGAATAATTATTACAAAAATCACTTTAAAATTATCTGATCCATCAGTAAGCTGTAGCAATTACATTAACCAACCTCTCTTGTCTTCATTGATTTTGCTACCATAAGAAAAACACAATTAGGGTGATTCATGAATCATGTCTTATTGTGTCCCAGAAAAATCAGAAATGCATTCTCATCGGTAGGTTTTGTTCTTGGGTTTCTCTGTATCTTTGCTAATTAGTAGGGGAATACAAGAAGAAGAAGGTGAGAAATATGAGACCTGAGCTGGGTAGTTTGTGGATACAAGTGACATAGTGAAATACTGTTTGAGGAAGATTCAATGTTATCCTAAATCCTTACCTGTCTTTACTGTACCCAGCATCAAACAAGAATTCATACACACTTGTGTGCAGAGTTTCTCACATATTATCGCCAAACACAAACATACACTTTCAGTTTTTATTGCTAGTCCTGACTCTCCATCTACTGGAAAAGCTTTTACGTCATAAATTAACAAACAGAATCACAGCAAAAATACTCTGAATGTGAGTACATTTAAATTCAGGTATAAAAACAAAGACTAAATAAAATTCTGGGCTGCTGGCATGGCTGAGTAGGCACAGGGGTTTGCTGGCAAACCTGGCAGCCGGAGTTTGATGCCAAGAACCCACACAGTGAAGAGAACCCAGTTCCTGGAGTGGTCCTCTCACCTCCACGTGGGCAGTTTTATGACGGTTACCCTACACACACTACACACAAACACACACACAAACACACACACAAGCACAAAATAAGTAAATAAATGTAAAAAAATGGTTCTGTAAAAAATAATCAATACAAAAAAATTAATTACATGTTTTACTAAATAATGAAAAGACTTCTAAAATATAGCAATGGTGGCAGCATGCACAAGACCCACTCAAATTCAAGTAGGCAAAACCTAGCAGAGAAATGTGGAAATGCGCAGCAGCTCCCAATCTTAGCTGAAGAACTATAGGGCAGTTGATTTCTACTGGGTGGGGAAGAGCTGATCTTTCAGTGAATAACAACAGATAGGCTGACTAGACCTCAGTGGATGAACTTGCACTGAGGGACATCTATGGAAACTAACTTGTTCAATAGGTCTTAACATAATGACAGAACGCATGAAATCCAGTGTGTGTGGGGTCCTATGGGAAGGTGCCAGTGCGGAAGGGGGTAAAAAGATGGACTCAGATGTTGTGTGTAAAATGCACAAAAAATCAATTAAAAACATATTTTATGGTGGCACATGCCTTTAATCCCTGCACTTGGGAGGCAGAAGCAGGCAGAGCTCTGTGAGTTCAAGGCCACCCTGGCCTACATAGTGAGTTCCAGGACAGCTGGGGCTACAGGGGGACCCTGTCTCAAAAAGACCCAAAAAATTTTTTTAATGTATTATTAAATGTGCTGTATGAACTCTACCTTTTTGATGATTGGATGAAATAACTAAGAAATGTACTTAAAATATTTTCAGTGAAATTAATAGATAATTAATATCTTGTACTCTTTCATAACAAATCAATTAATAAAAATTCAACTTTGAGTATAAATCAATGATTCAATTCTCAGTGGATTTTCTATGAGGTGGATGGTCTTTGCAGCTGCTTTTACTGCCCCAACATTAAAATGTGTTCAAGAATTTCTGGTCATATTTTGGCTAATTTGACTCTCACAAATTTCATTTGTGTTAAAGTTTGATAATGCATATCTTCCAGAAGGTTCCATTATCCACCAAGAACTCTCATTA
Organism: Nannospalax galili; assembly: GCF_000622305.1. NCBI lineage: Eukaryota > Metazoa > Chordata > Mammalia > Rodentia > Spalacidae > Nannospalax > Nannospalax galili. The sequence goes on along the minus strand of NW_008351640.1, from coordinate 273,951 downwards.
AAAGTTTTCCGAATAGCCACTGACCTCAGCATTACTTGTGCAAATAAACACACTCAGACTTATACTTTTGTACTTTTGCTAAGGATAAGTTACATATGGTTTTAGAATGATGAGCTAAAAATTTACACTATTATTTAGAACAAGCCTAATGGTAATCATTTTCATGAAATGAGAACATGTTTATCTGGGGGAATCCAGCTGTTTTGCTTCTGAAGCATCCAAAAATCATGTAATTTGCAGTGTTACTTCTCTTGCTTTAAATGTATTTGAAAACAAATTAAATACATGCATGTGCATGTTTATACATCTTTATATATGAAGAATGGTATCATGTAGCCCAGACCTACCTCAAACTGATTATGTAGCTGATTTTGAACTTGTGGTTGTTGGGCTTTCTGCTGTCTTAGGGATGGAACTAAGACATTGCACATGTTAGGCAGGTACTCTCTCAACTGGCCCTTGGTCCCAGGTCCCCATATTTCTGTGTTCTTTATGCTAGTATTTGCAAGATATCACTGTGTACATTTGAGATTTAAGCTATTTTTTATTTTAACAATTTTAATATAGATCGATTATAATGTTTTTGTTTTTCACTTCTTTCTAAAGTAGTAACTTTTCATCAAATCATATGCTAGGTAAATTTTACCTAAAGAGAAAATCAAAGTAAAATAAAGTATAAATCTTACTCAATAAGTTATTATACTCGGAAAATATTGTTGATTTCTAAGTACTCTCTGCTTTATTTCTTGGAATGTATAAATATTTGGAGTCTAATAGAGGTTTCAGGTTCTCCAATGCTACACACTAAATCCTGTGTGGTAAAAGCCAAGAAAAAGATACAGAAATAGATTCCTGCCAAGGAGATGGACAGAACAGCCATGAAAAGGGCACTTCAAGAAAACTCAGGACATCTAGAGAAAGAGTAAAAAAACCAACAATGAAAAGATGAGGAGATTTATCACTAATGATGTCCAATTCTTCAGTTGCAAATGATGTTCTAGGCTTCCAATGACAGCACTGCATCATGGAAGCCAACTGGAGCTGCTCTCTTATATAACATCACCCAACAGGGGGAGGGAAACACTGTCCACTAAGCTTCCCCTTCTATTAAGTAAGACATAAAGGACTTAATTCATGCTACATGTATACATGAGAGTCTTCCATTTGGACTTTCAAGAATATTCATTCAATTCAAATAATTAAATTATTTTTTTATTTTATATTATTGTACACGCATATTTACAATCTGTGTGTGTGTGTGTGTGTGTGTGTGTGTGTGTGTACGTGTACATACAGGTGTGCCGGCTATGTGTGTGTGTGTTTGTTCTTCAATTTTTTTGAATGTTTGGGATTTAATTCAGGTATCAAGCATTAAGCACCTTTACCCACTGAGTCATCACTCTGGCCCCAGCTCTCAGCTATGTTCACCTAGAAATTTTCTCTTGTGTTTCATTTACACTTAGCTAAGAAGACTATATATGATGAAGGTGATGTTAACAGTTGCCTTGCATTCTCTAAATTTTAGACAGTATTCATCTCAAATCCATACTTCTCTGACCCATATATATTTTTCCAGTAATGATTTTCACAAGAACCTTAGAGCCAGTTCTTTGAAAAATCATCATCAAAGGAGACAGAAGCCTTGAATCCCATTCTCTTTAATGGAAGAGGACTAATTCCAGTGGGTCACAATTAGGAAAGAAGGCATAATCTCAGAGAAAAATACCTGCAACTTTAGAAACAAAACCCAATGTTTAAGAATTCTCATGATCAATCAAATTTTCTTCTAATTTTTCAGTAGTTCAAAATAATGTACTCCAAAAACCAGGAAAGGAAAATAAAAACAAAAGCAAAAACAAAACAAACAAACAAACCTGTTTCTCCTGGTTCAGCAGTGCAGATCTCAGATTGACTGCTAGTTTCTCTCACGACTGTACTAACTTTGAATACAATGCTTGCCTATTGCTAACTCCTTCTTTGGTACATGCAATCATACTTTATATTATCATTAGAAGATGCATAATTTGTTCATCATAGAATACTAATTAACTCACTAGTCCTTTAAATATGGTTTTTAGTATCTGATATTAAGCGTCTTTGACTCTTACTAAGACAGATAAAAAGAAATTTTCTTATTCCTCATATTCTAATGACCACAGTTCCTTAGATTATATTTAAAATTTAATTTTAATTTTAAAAAATGTCATCATTTTGTATAGTGGTTTTGGAAAAGAGAATAAATTTTGTCCTTTTTTCTTTAAGTTTTTAATCATCCACTTCACGTGCTAACTTATGATTATGAAGATATGCAAAGTTGAGAGGCTGTTAAGTTTTTCTGCATGTCATATTTTACAGAAAGAAATCTGAGTTTTATGTGAATATTTTGATGGAGTAGCTCAGTGTTACCCCCAAATAAAGACAGCTATTCACCTTTACAGCCATTAATACATAAATGACAACATGGAAAATGACTGATATCTTAAATTTGACACAACTTTAGAATTATGTATATTGGGGCCCAAACCTTAACTGTGTGGTGCCAAAGGAACATCGTCACAATTCAGCATCAGGTATGAAAATGGTAGGAACAAATATTTGACTTGGTGAATCACATTCATAATTCCATCAATTCCAAGATAATGAACAATTTGCTCATACTGAGACTATAAGGAGTCAAATTGCTACAAACATCTCAGAAACTTGAAGACTTTGGCATGACTCTGAAGTTAATATACTATCTTAGAACTATATATTTCTATTTCAAAAATATAAAGTAAAATCTTCCAAAGAACTAAAAAAAAATTAGATAATCTCAATGTTATTCCTCATCTAAGAGTGAAAGGATTCCACAATGTATGTGAAAGAAATCAGCACTTCTCCATGAGGAAGAGCAAAACTACAAAGCGCATTCTCTCCAAACACACAAAAAAATGCTTCCTGAGACCACGGTGCATAAAAACCACCTCCCGAGCAGAAGAGCTCATTGTATGGAACTTCTGGGTCAGTCATAAGAACCAAAACACATATGAGGAAATGATAAATGAAACATTGCTGATAACTAGCATTTAAGTGGAATTTTTCAAACATAAATAAGAGGAACACACTGAGAGGATGAAAGGCATATTATAAAATTCTTTTGTAATAACTAAAGACTCTAAATTACTTAAATATTCACTAATAGGAGAATGATCATATAAAATACAGTTTAGTTATCAAAGAAGAGGACACTAAGCAGATATTCAGAATCATGTATAAAAATTAATTACAGCAATAGTCATGTAATTTAAGAGACAAAAGCAATTTCCCAAATGCAGTTTATTGCATTATTTTGATTAAAGATTTATACATGCATATGTACAGATAGAAGAATATTGAAAATTGCACTGAAATCAAAATGCTACCTTTCTCTTAGTGTTGAGATAGAGCTTTGTTTGTATTTTAATTTTATTTATCTCTTCTACTTTCAAATCCCTTGCATTAGAAATACTAATTTAAAGCCAAAAAGTATATAAGAAAGAAATGTAAAGTAGCAAGAACAAAATTTTATCCCTCTTATAAATTAATATTTTAGCCTACCATAGCTTCTGAGATGTTGGTGGAAAGCACATGATCCAAGCCTAGAAATAAAATACTTTATCATTTGTGAGTCAGCAGCCAGCACATGCTTTCTATTACTGTTGCACCTCTTGCATCTAAAGTCCCTCAGATGAGAAAACAGAAATGCTATTATAGACCAGCCATTTGTTAAGACTTCTTACTAACTTCCTCAAACATTACTCAAAGGGAACAAATGTCATTATCATACCTTTCAAGAAACAAATTTGCCATTTGCCACAGAGAGAGACCCTCTGTCTTCCAAAAGTACTTGCTGTTAAGAATCTGTAAAATGGTCATAGACCCCCAAAGACATCAGTATCTTTTATACAGGTTCAGTTTAGTGGTTGAGTAAAAAATGGCTTTACGCATGCTGGAGGGGCAGGGAACCCAGAGGCTGCTTGGTACACTCTGGCATAACACTTACAGTCTGAGACTAGCACTGAATGTCTGGAAGTTCCTGGGAGATTCCTTGGTAATCAGTTCACAATGAAAGGCAGAAGTTGAAATCTGATGTCAGTAGAGGAAGGCAATACAAGGATAGACACACTCAATCAAAAACGAGCAAAGACCAGTACTTATGCTGCCTTTTCCTGGCACTTCTTTTTAAAATCTAGGCCACACACTGGAAGGTACCATCAAAACGGAAAGCACACCTTCTCTTTCAATCACTGTCCCAAAGGCCAGCTATTTGTGGAAACACCTCCACAGTCACACTGATGCATTTCCACATTCCTAAATATTACTTAATTCAGTCAAGTTAACAACCAAAACATCCATCACAAGTCCAAACGTATCAACTTGACATCCAACCCCGTCTGCCCATAGCGTGCTTAATTTCCAAATAAAGACAATAACAAGGTTCATAATTCAACACACTATGATATAATTATCCCATGCACTACCAGAACTACACTGATCTTTATCTGTAATGGGTGACAAAATCCCTTGATGAATGCTTGTTCTTCTGATACTCCATAAATCACATAGGAAACATAGATGCAATAGCAATTTTTGATTGTAACTCAGTGTTGTATTACTTGGTAAATGGATAAGAAAGGAATAAAGAAACAAGAATTTATGCTTAATATATACACATAAATGTATGAACACATTCTTAGTAACAGATAAAATGAACACTTGTGGCAATTATAATGCTGCTTTTTGTGTGTCACATATAGGTCCATAACTGACACTTCAACTACCCATTCTATATCCCCTCAAGGCTCAGGAAGCACATCAACAGTTCTTGGTTCTTTACCTGGAGTGACTCAAAACTTCATTCCTAAAAGACTGAGTCATTTGTCACCCTTACTATTCCATTGTAGTTTCCCATTGATGTTAATCACATTTTTTCAGTAATTTTAAGAGATGGCCTAAGGGAGTCTCTCTCGACATAGTCTTGCTTCTATCCATTGTGAAGCTGTAGTCCAATTTCTACCTGGTGGATTGGATCCATCACCTATGTTAACACTTCAAGTCCTTTCCTAGCCTGTTGCTTCAGTTGCTTTTGTTGTCACTGTGATGAAATACCTGACAAAGCAACTTAATGGAAGATATATTTATTTTGGCTTAGGTTTTGAGTGTAGCCTATCACAGCAGGGAAAGCAAGGTATTGCTTTAGTGGGCCATAGTGGGCTCATGGCTGTGGCAACAGGAGCATGAAGCTTTCTTGCTCATAGCTCTGCAGATCAGGAAGCTGAGAGATGATTAATGTCAAGGCTAGAATCTGGAAGCTCACTTCTTTCAGTTGGGTCTTGCTCCCTAAAAGGTTCCACAACATTCAAGTATCACCAGATGACAACCAAGAAGTTAGTATGTAGGGGACATTTCACATTCAAACCATAATACTGGAGTTTTGAGAAAGATAAGCAATACATATGAGACATTACTTCACTCTATTAATATGATCATCCCAAACCCAAGGCTGCCCTTTGAAAGTCACACATACACACACACACACACACACACACACACGCACACACACACACACACAAACATTCTAGGCATTTTTTAAATTTCCTTTCTGACACTGCAAAACAAACATCACTTTCTTCTTAGTTATCCCAATTGTTTTTCTATGACTCTTTCTCTGAGACAAGAAGAATAAATACAAAGATGATGATGCTAGAATAACTAGATCACTAAACAGAGTCAGAATCCTAAAATAGAAATTACATTTCTAAATTATAAAGATATACTCTGAAAATATTGGTGAGTAAAATGAGTACAAAAAGACTATTAGGCCAATGGAATTTAGGAGATTGTGGTTCACTTGTATATAATCCCCCTATTATGCAAATGAGGCAACTTCTTTGGTCAGAAAGACCCATCAGATAACTTAGCTCATTACTTGTGATGACTAATCTTGATTGCCAACTTGACATACCTGGAAAGGGGGAAACTCAGCTAAGGAATTTATTCCATCTCATTAGCCTGTAAGCATGTATATGTTCTAGTGATATAGGAGGGCTCAGAGTGCCTTGGCAGTGCCATTGCTAGGCAGGAGGGCTCAGGCCACATGAGAACTGGAGCTAAGAGTGAGCCAGGAAGCAGCATTCTTCATGGCTCTGCTTCAGGTCTTGCCTACAGATTCCTGCCTTGAGATGCCGACTCAGCTTCCATCCATGATATACTGTAACCTGCAGTCTGAGATAAGCCCCCCTCCTTGCCCATTTACTGTTGGCCATGGTATTGACCTCAGTAAGAGGAAAGGGCACTAAAACATTGCTTAATTATTTATTTTATCTATTCTTTTACTATGTGTGAGTGTTTTGTGTGTATATAAGTGCATCCATGTGTAGAGTGCTGGTGGAGGTGAGGAAAGATGTCATATCCCCTTGAACTGGAGTTACAGATGGTTATCAGCCACCACTTGAGTGTAGGAACCAAGACTGGGTCTTCTGGAAGAGCAGTCAGTGCTCTTAACCTTTGAACTATCTCTTCAACCCCAATAATCTCAATTCTTCCTGACATTTGGGAAATCCACTCTCTAGGAAATCTGATATCAGGGCTAGTTTACTTCCTTTTCATTGTACACAAAGATCAGTGTCAAGACAAAAGAAGCAACACAGTCATATATCACATCATCCACCTTAACTGTAATTAGTCAGTTAGCACAGGATTGTTGGTTTTATCACAACTTGCTCTGACTTTAGAAGCATTCTATTTGAAAAGAAATCAAATCTACAAAATTACTTAGGCTTCCTAGAATTTACATATGCAGAATTAAACTACTATAGTTGTACAATCACCCTAAAATTATTATGGAACTTAATTGCTTATTGGACAACAATTTATCATGATGGAAATTTTCAACTTTTTGGAATACTAGTGCATGATAAAAGGGAAGAAAGCCTATATAGTCTATAAGATTAGAAACCAGCTTTTCATATATCATTGTTAAAATCACATTTTAAGTAGTTTATCCTTAATTTATTTAATGATTTCTAGAACATAAATATTTCCTTTTATATTTTTAATTCTTTATATTTTTTGATAAACAGGTCCTTAAATGAACTACAACACATATCTCTGCTTGACAATTTGTGAGTATGAAAATGGATGTCGTGACTGATACTGATATTCATAAAAATTTCATTCAAATATTGCAACGGAAAAATAGACAAAATTGCTTTGGATCGTGTTAGGAAAGTGATGTTAGGAAAGTATAAGAGAGAATATATCCTTATTCATAATACTTAAAGTTTTAAAATAAAGCCTGTTCTAACCAAATAGAATAACAAGTTAGTGTCAATGAGGAGAAATATACAGCTTATAGCATTTCCAGTTTTATTCATTTTTTTTCATCCCACAAGTATTGAGTGGTTGACTAAAACTTAACATGTGCTCCAATTTGCATATCTACCACCATCTGCTTAATTTTAAATGAGCCAATAAAAAGTTTTATGTTTGAGACTTGTCATCTGTAAAATTTTGGTTTATATGGTACCTGCTTCCTATAGTTGAAATTAGATTAAGTCAATATGTAAATAAGCTTTAAAAGAGCAATTTGACCTCATTAAAAAGTGAACAGCATGAGTCTGGAGAGATGACCTAGCTGTATGGCAAACATAAGGACCTGAGGTTGGATACTCAGCAGCCACACTAGAAAGCTGGTATGGTAGTGTGCACTTATAGTCCCAGCACTGGGGAGGTGGGGACAGGAAGAATCCTGGAGCTTAGCCTAGCCAAATCACTCAGAGGCCTTGTCTCACAAATTAAGGTGAAGAGTGATCAAAGAAAAATCCTTGGCATCTGCCTCTGTTCTCCACACACACACACACACGCACACACACACACACACACACACACACACACACACACACAAACATGCCTGCACACACAAGCACGCATAGATACATATGCACATACACACACCAATCATGCTTGCAGATGCACAAAGTCAATGGTATCAGTATTTGTATCTTAGAATACTGCTCTTTCCTCTTACTAACTCGCCAAGTTACTTTCTATTTTGTCTTCACCTCCTGTTTTAATCTAATAATATTTGTAAAGCCAACTCAGATATTTCCTGCACAAAACTCTATAATTCACATCCACATATAAGCCTCTGAAATTTATCCCATCTACTCAATCTGTATTTCATTCATACAATTAGCCTTGCCTACTTTACAAGCCATAGAAGCAATACTAATCAGAGTCCTCAGCAACTATTTCCCCATACTCCCAGACATTTCCTATGACAGTCCCCTCCACTCAGGGGTGAGCAACTCTTCCATCTTCCAAGGATCCTCTTCTTGACATTTTTCTTGAATCAAATTGTTAGCACAGCAAAAAAGTCCCATTAGATTAATTTATCCAGGCACTGAAATATCTGGTCTGGATAAAGATCCCACTTTCCAGTTTTTTCTGGTTAATCAGCTGGTCGTAAGAACACCACTAAGAATGAGAGTTCACCTTAAGTAATGCTAAAAAAGTGGACAGCATACATAGAGCATTAGTTCATGAGACAATGAACTTTTCCTGCCAGGAATCCCACTTCCTAGCGCCATTCTTGTGAATCTGGGTCTCAGCACACCAGCACACCGAAAGTCCTACTTTCCTGAATTCTTCAGAAACGGGTAATCTCTTGCCTTTAAGCAAGGTTTCCCTACTGTTTTGGCTTGCCCAAACATTCTGGGTTTCTTAATTTTTCTCTAAAGCTTTCTTCTCCCCACCATGTGGCTGGCTCTGCTAGTCCACCATGTGTCTCACCTCCACATCTTGTTTCTGAACTCCACTGCGGTCTCTAAACCCACATGGCTTCATGGCCTTTTACCTTCTTCCCTCCATTCTCCTCCTCAGGACAACTGCAAGGATTCCCCTCTTGTCTGCTGTGAGGATATTTCTTTAAATTCTAATAAAATTAATCCTAAAGTGCCTGTTTGAGTCCATTCTTAAATTCTTTTACAGATGAGAGGAAGGACTCTGAAAGGGGAACTTGATTTTTCCCTGTATCAAAACTATTTTTATCATTCCAAAACACTGCGATAGTAACTCTACTATATCACTCACATAGTTTCCATTTTCTTAAAACCAATAAAGTACAATGTAATTACTGATATAAGCAATCCTTTATATATTTTATATAAAATGTATATGTGACCATCTGTATAATACAATCGCTGGCACACATATGTATGCATTAGGCACACATTTCATATATATGTACATATTCATATTCAATATGAGGATTTGCCATCATTCTATAAACTTAATGTCAAAATTGATTATTAAATTAATGATCAATTAATGACAAAATTAATGTCAAAGCAGACATTAATGACAGCATTATTTTAATGGAATTAGTATAACATTTCAAAGTGTTTTCTCTCTAACAAAATTCAATCTCAGCCACTTTATTTAATGATTTCACCTTGGTTTTGAATATTTCTGTCTTTTACTAAAAATGTGGTGATATTTATAAATCTCTCGATAGTACATTTTTTTTCAGTTTTTGAGCCCTGAGTCCTTCTCTGTAGAATCCATGGTGGCCTTCTGAAAAACTCAGAAACAATTCTTTATATTGTTTAGAAGTACCTCTAAAAGAAGCAGGTGGACAGCCATAGGAGTCAAGGTCTCCTTGGAAAAAAATCAGAACTATAACCTGCCATTACAAAGAAAGTAACCCTAGGGCATCACTGCTGCTTGCCCCCAAACTGTGATACTCATATAAGTCGCAGTGCCACATGGTGGGAAAGGGAGCTTTCAGAAGTGTGAGAACTGATGATAAAACCAGCCAGTGGCTTTGGGTGAAGGACACAATTTCAAAGTTGGTAAAAGCAACCAGTGCAAAATATACCTTAGAGGATCTAGAGTTCAAACACAGCCCTAAGCCAATGTAGGTGAGGAAACTGACCTCAGCTGGAGAAACTATTTTCATATATGCATTTATTGCCTTAAATGTTTTAAAAGTTGCAAAATAGTTGTTTTGAAAAAAAAAAAGACTATTATGACAAAACTCTAGAACATGAAAAAGGTTATCATTTTGTCTCAGAGGACAGTGTTTTAGATCTTAATACTTCGTTAAAATAAAAATCTGTATTACTATAATATTCTTTTTATAAACTATTCTTTGTATATTTTGCCATTAAAAAAATAAGAAATTTGGGGATGGAGAGATTGCTTCATGGTAAGAGCACTGGCTACAGAGGACCACTGGGATCTGTTCCCAACACCCAACACGGCAGCTAACAGATCCAGTTCCAGGGGATCTGAGGCCCTCTTGAGACCTCTGTGGGCATTTCATGATGTGGGTGCACTTACATACATTCAGGAAATATACTCATACAAATTAAAAAAAAAAAAAAAGAAGAAATTTTCCAATGGATGTGTGTTACTATTATCATACACAGAAAAATACTATTCATACTTTGGCTACAATACCTTACACTGCCATTAACACATAATATCTAGATGTACAATATTTGCACACATATCTAGGGACAGCTTTTCATAGTATTTTTCATTCTGTAAAGGACAAATAGAAAATTATCAAAACATTAGAGGCCACATTCCTGTATAAAAACTACTCAGGTCTAACACTGTAATTCCAAGTAAGCCATGAACAATACTGAAATGACTAGATTGTTCTGTTTAATATTTTTTCAAAAAAACAGCTTATTTTTATATAAAAAATGTATTAGTTCGACCACACCATACTTTATCAGCAAGCTATGTAAGATATTATTCCAATATTATGGTCAAAATCTGAAAGAAACACCCTTCACCTAGAGCATTTTCTTTCTGGAATTCTATCCAATGACATTATAATATGATCACAAGGATGAACACAGTCAGCTTGAGCTTACCCACCTGTGTAACTGACAGCATCATTTTCCATCTGAAACCTACCAGGAATGCTTATCTTAGGATAATCCTGCTTAGACAATTTACTCATGTATCAGAAACTATCTCTAAGATTGCATAAGTCCCCCCAACCGTGTCATTATCGTTTTTATTTTTAAAAGCAATGCAATTGCAGATTCCTTAAAATATGCTCAATTTATTCACAGCAATGTAATTATTAACAATGTTTTAGATGAGTAAATTCAATTCAGATATCTCTCCTCAACCTGACCAGTGCATTTTTCATGAAAAATGTTCAATAAAAAAAATTCATAAGATAAATGCACAAATAAGTAATTATATTTGTGAGACAAAAGGAAAATTATTTAAAGTAAATATCCTGGGGTCAATTTAGTTAGGAAACTTCAAGTAAGCCATGAGTCAGTTATTCTTTGCTTCCACATTAATTTTACATGAGCCTGCTCATATGGGGAACTTCCAAACATGTCTGAGGATCTTGAGAAATTGATATCATAGTTTTGAATGAGAAATTGAAATAATCCATCCAAACTGATCCATCAGCTCTATGAAGTAATTTAATTTCACTTGTGAATTAAAGGGAAAATATTATGTAAATCAGTAAGCAGCTTTTAAAACAAAGATGCCTAATTGCTTTCTAATGCATCTTACTTGCTAAATTTGTTTTTTACGACCGTTTCTATACTAGCATAGATAATTATGGTTTTCTTTGGGAATATGACACCAGATTTTAGATAATTTTATTTTATCAAATAAGCATTTTACTAGATCTAATGTCATAATGATACTAATAAATGTTTTCTTTTCTTTAAGAATTCTTTCTTTATGAGTGACACATTTATCAAAAATACATAAATTTTAAGAAAATTATAAAAGTTAAAGACTTTTTTGATTTTTGTTATTGTTTTAAACAGTTTACTTATTTTTATGTTATTGGCATGAGGTTTTTGCCTTTGTGTGTGCAAGTGCATCATGTGCATGCAGTACCTGCAGAGGCCAGAAGACGGCACTAGTCCCGTGAAACTATAGTTAGGGCCAGTTAACTGTCCTGTGAGAGCTAGGAACCAAACCTGGGTTCTCTGGAAGAGCAAGAAATGTTTTTTAGCACGGAGTAATCTCTCCAGTCCCCAAGAGCTTACTTTGAATGGAAATAACAATACATTTTTTCTTTCAATAACTTTTCTCTTAAGCATTTTCTTTCTCCCTGAGATTCTGTTTTCTATTCTTAATAATTATGTTCATCAAAGCACTTAGTACTATGAAAGTAAAATTCAATGCCATTTATACAGGTTTTTTTTTTTCTGTCCTCACTTGGAATTGAGATCTCTATTCTTGCTCTTGAGAGTTTTCATTTCTAAATAACTGTGGGTTGTAGTCACTGAGGGCACAAAGGGAAGGGCAAGGTAAACTGAGGGCTGCAGACAGGAGAATTACACATTGTCTTTCATTCTGGATCAAAGATAAAATACCAGATTAAATTACAATGCAATATCCAGAGGCAGAATTAACACAAAGTAATTTTTTCTTATATTGGTAACTATGGCAGGAGAAAAAGGGGACAGAGGCACTGGAGAGATGCTTCAGTGGTTAATAGCACTCACTGCTTATCCAGAGGACCCAGGTTCACTTCTCAGTACCTATATGCTGGCTAACACCCATTCTCACCTCTACTTCCAGGGGTTCCAATGACATGCTTTGGCTTCCACAGGTACCGGATCTACAAATGGTGCATTTGTATACATTCAGGCAAAACACTTATAAATTAAAAATAAAATCCTTTAAAAAAATTTAAATGATTAACAGATAAAAAGATGCTTGATAGAGGAAGACTGGAAACACCACAGACCCTGAGCTTCCTATAACACTACAAAGCATGTGAACCCATGTTACTAGTAACCATATTTCTAGAAACAATGAATGACCAACAGTAATTGGTTACAGAGTCCTCATTTGTTATCCTAGAAAAGGGTATATGTGTTCCTGAGCATATGAAGAGCAAAATTATGGGGCTCATTAAAGTTTGCTTCAGAAAAGTGTACATAATCTGCTTAGATGATACATAAATAATTTAATCCCTTTTATCTTTTGCCAAATAATCCAAAAGAAGTTAAGAAGTTGTTATGGTGTTAAGAGTTCCTGTTGCTTTTTTTCAGTTAGAAAGTTGCAAGTGTTTCAGGACTGTACTCTTTTATCCCCTCTCTCTCTCTCTTTCTCCCTCTCTCATCTCTCTGCCTCTGTCTCTGTGTCTCTTTGTATCTCTGCCTGTCTCTGTCTGTCTCTGTCTCTGTCTCTGTCTCTCTCTCTCTCTATATATATATATATATGTGTGTGTGTGTGTGTGTGTGTGTGTGTGTGTGTGTGTGTGTGTTTTGTTTTTGTTTTAGGTTTCCCTACACATGGCCTCATATAGCCCAGGACAGACTGGAATTCCTGACCCTCCTGTTTCTATGTTTCTGCCTCCTAAAGGCCAGAGGGGCAGACCTGTGCATCCCATTCAGAAGGTCTAGATGTTTAAAGTTAAGCCTGCATGAATGAAGAAGTTGACAGTAGAAGTTTCTAATCCAACTTAATTTTATTCAAATTAATCTTTTTCTTTATTATTGTTATTTTATGTGTATGAGTGATTTACCTGCATATAGGTAGTTGCACCCATGTCATGCATTGCCAACGAAGGTCAGAAGAGGGTGCCAGATCCCCTGAAACTGGAGTTGTGAATGGTTGTTAGCTTCCATGTGGGCGTTGGGATTCAAACATGGGTCCTCTGCAAGAGCAGCCAGTACTCTTAACCATTGAGCCATCTCTCCAGCCCCTCAAATTAATCTTAATGAATTATGAAAACTAAATTCAAAGACTAATAAAGCAGGTTTTATTACCAGGATATTGAGACAAAAGGGATTCTACCTATTGTCAACATTGAAGTTCTGTTGATGGAAGATGTCCCTGGCATGATATGAGAAAACTGCACTTAAGGAAATTAAAAAGGAAGCCAGAGGATGAGCAGCATAAGAAAAGATCATCTTGTAAACTGCAACACAGTTCAAAATCTATTTATAAAACATCTTATATTCTGCATCAGGCCTGTGATTCACAAATATTTTCTTTATGTTTCTGAAGCTTACATTTTGATGGTGGGTGTGGAATTAAGACAATAAATGAAAATGATAATCACATGCTATAATCACTGTTGTGAGGAAAGTAGGAAAAAGGCCCTGCATCTTCAGCATTAACTACATGAGCCAGTTTTTACTCCTTACTGTTTTACTGTTTATTCATTTTATTTGTAATTATTAATATTCCTTTAGTTTTTAAAAAGTTTTTTATTGATTATTTTCAAATTCCTTACAATATGTTTTGATCACACTTAGGTGCCCTCCCCGTCTACATCCTCCTTACCACACCCCACTCCATTCCTATGCTCTCATATACACATGAAATCTTGTTGTGTCAAATTGGTATCTCCAAGTATCCTTTAATACAGGTCCATTCACTAGAGCCTGGTCCACCTACCAAGAGTCACACCCTTGGATAAGAATGATTCTCCCCTCCTAGCAGCTGTAGGCTGCCAATAATTACTCAGCTGGATTGGGATTTCCTATACACATCTCCACCTACATGCTGGGATTTTGTCTGACTTGAGCTTGTGTTTTAAGCAGTTACCCATTAGCACAGGCTGACTGGAACTGACACATGCTGATCTCAAAGTCAGGATTTACCTACCTCAGCCTTCTAAGTACTGGAATGACAGGTGCACATCACAATGCATGGCTATAACTCTTATCTGTTTTTAGCTTTTATTTTTTTCAAATTACAATTGTGTATACTTGGAGTCACACTGTGATATTTCAAGACATAGCTTGTAGTTTTATTACAGGAGATAAATTAACATATGGCTCACTTCACATACTTTTTGTTTCTTCATGAAAACAAATTAAAATACTGGTTTTAAAAGCTGTTTTGAAATATACATACCTTGTAAGAAAAACCAGAGGGAAACTCTACGTGAGTTCATATGTATAGCTGAAGGCTATTAAGAAACAGTGCCAGACAGCAGCCCTTCAAGTTCTTGCCCAGCAGACTCCCAAAATTTACACAGGCTCTTGCCATAGCCCTTAATTGCCTCTGAGGCCCCATTGCTGAAGGCAGGACATACTTTGGACACAGGATTTGGAACAATGAAACCAGAACTGACCTGGAAGTAACCTCCTCCAAAGGTTAGCTCTCATAATTTTGGAGAATACTATGCAAGCTGCTAAGTGATTACATCAATCAATGTTTCAACCCCAGATTTAAGGCCTAATAACCACAACAATGATCATCACGGCAAACGTTACTGGGGCAGTAGTAGCAGTTTTATCTTGAGGGTAATCAAGAGCTACCAAATCGGACTTAGAGCCCACTCAATTGGAGGAAAGTCATGTGGGGTACTGTAAACTTCGTCAAATACACATAACTGGAGAGGTCATAGATCCTGGAGAAAACACCAAAGCTGTCACATCCCTAGACAAACAATATTTCTTGCTATGTGCTAAATATGGATCCTTATATTTACAGACAAGTGTGTCAGTCATCACTCATCAAAGAAGCTTCTTTTTCAAAAGATGGGAATTATTACAGAGTTCCACAACTGGTCACACAGAGAAATCATCTGTGAATTGCATAACCCTAAGTGACACATCTACAATGGAAGCTCTATACCTAAGTCTCACAGAACATCGTGGAATAAGGGGTAGAGAGAACACTAATGCATCTCTCAGCTCTCATCAGTGAAGCTCCCTTATGCTATAGAGGGTCATGAATAAAGAAAGACACAAATGTCCAGAGCATAGAGAATAAGAGTTTGTAAAGTGTGTGTCCTTGGACAGGAGTCTTACATTAAACTTCACACACATACAAGGCTCATTGCATAGAGACCATTCATTGCAGAAGATGGGGTGGAGGGATTGCAAGATCCAGAAGAGGTGGTGCATGACCATATGGAAAGACAGTTTTACAAGATCCTGGGACCTTGCTCTTATGAACCTACAGCAATGGTGTCATTACACACAAGACCCATGCAAACTCAAGCAGACATAAATCCAGCATAGAACTGTGGAAGGGGACAGCAGAACGCAATCTTAGTCAAAGAACTATTGGTAGCTTTTTATTGCTGTGTGAGGAAGAGATGATCTCCTTAAAGGGAAGGACTCTAGGTAGGCTGACTAGACCTCAGTGGATGAACTTGCACAGAGGGACATCCGGGGGCACTAACTTGACTCACTAGTCCTTAACACAACTGTCAAAATGAATGAAATCCAGTGGGGGGCTACCGCAGGGTGCCAGTGGGGAGGGGCTATAAAGATGATTAAGATTTTCTGTATGAACTACACAAAAATTCAATTTAAAATATACAAAAGAAGAAATGCTCAATTAATTGACTATAATGCATTATATAACAGAACATCACTACTTATTCCTGATAGACTACTGAAGTTTTTTATTCATTTACACATATCCAGACTCACTTTAGAATCTTTAGAATAATGGCAATCCAGGAAGCTTTCAAAGCATCCTATGTTTGTAAATAGTGCAAAGGTGTTACAGTCTCTCATCACTAGTGGGTATTGCTTTTGTGTGTTTAAATGAAGGGTTCAGGGTGGCAGCAGATACTTTGCAGATAAATTTTAGTTGTGGAAAAAAAGCACAGATCCTGTGAGGAGCTGGAAGAATTAAAACATAAATATAAATTTCTCCTATGTACAGTAAAATAATCTGCAAAATTTTATTAATTTAAAATACTTCACTGACAATAGTATATGATGTATTTTTCTCTACAGTATATACTTCTGTGGAATACTTATCTAATTCCTTAAAATATTTTTACCTTTGTTCCTTTTTTGAAGAGAAGGTTTTTTTGATTGGGAGGAGTCAAAATTTCTGAAGAATTTTGGATGAAGACTGAAACAGAAAGCTAAGAAAACCAGTCTTATTGGCATAATCACTGCTTACAAAATTGCATACATAATTCTGGATTAAAAAAAAGTTATTTTAAATTACTTTAAACATAATTTTTGTGGTGGGTTAAATGAGAATGTCCCCCATAGGCTCAAAGTATTTTAACATTTTGTCCCTCCTTGGTGGCTCTGGGGAGGGTCATGGAGCCTTAAGAGGTAGGACAACGCTGGAGGAAGTTTGTCACTGGGGGAGGGCTGTAAGAGTTCGTAGCCTCGCCCTACTTTGAGTTTCACTAGGTCTGCTTTTTGTGCCTACTTGAAAATGTGATTGCTCAGTTCTCTGTTCCTGCTGCCTCCTGCTATGCCTCCCAGGCCATGATGGGCACTTATTGCCCTGGATCCATAAACTCAATAAACTCTTCCTTCCATAAATTGCCTTGGTCATGGTGTTTTTTCTTACAGCAACAGCAAAGTAACTAATACGACTTTGTTTGAGAAGTCATCTGACATCATGAACAAAGTAAAATGATCTTACAGTACATTTTTAAAAAATTGATAAAGTATCTTATCCTTGTTTTCTGTTTGCTGTTATTTTTGGTTCTCTTTAAAATTCATGCACCTTAGAATAAATAAAGTGGATTAAAATAAAATTTGAAATGTTAGAACTTTTTTTTGGATTTTAATTGACCTAAAATTAAAATTCTTATGTATCAATTAGTTCTTTCTGGGTTTCTAAGCTGAAAAAACTAAAGTAGTAGCGATACTACAAAAGTTTACATAGAGAGAGTGACACATGCCTGGAATCCCAACACCTAGAGGATAGGGCAGGAGGATCACTAGTTTGAGGCCAGAAGCCAATTCGTGCTATGTAGTGAACACAGGGCTAGCCCTATCTAGTGAGGCTCCCTGTCTCAAAAAAAATGAGCTTTTGTATTTACTGATCATTTTGGACTGCATAGAAATAACAGGGATTCTATATTTCTTATGTTGAAGAGGATTAGGTAGAAAACATTGCTTTATCTTTTAAAGGTCATGATTCCATAATTTCAGAGTAACAATGATAGCGAGAAGTATTTTCTAGGAGTGGCCAAACATAAATAAACATCCTCCTGAGGAAAGTGTTATGAACACCAAATCTTAGTGTTAAAAGGAGCATTGCAGCATAATGGAAGGAGAGTGTGGTGGAGTAAGATGAGCTATTTGGGTAAATACAAGGTTGCAATCCACTTGAAACAATACAGTGTGTACAAATGAGAATTAGATATGCTCATGAATGTATGTAGTGCAAATAGTTTTATAAAAACAACACTTACATTGATTATTTACTGTATTAATTTTCTGCAGCAGAGTGTCAACAAGATTGCTCAGTGGGCAAAGCCCTGCAAGCCTGACAGCCTGACTTCGATGCGTGGAAAGGTGGAAAGAGAGACTGGACACAACAAAGTTGTCTTATGACTTTCACATATGTATAATGGCATGCACAGGCCCACTAATATATCATAAACACACACACACACACACACACACACACACACACAATTTAAAAGTTTCTGCAGTAGGAATTAAAAACTCCTGGAGTAGGTAGAGGACTGTCTTACCAGCAGCTACCCCAGCTTCAGTATTTCTGAGAGGCCATGATAAACATGGTGATTGGAAATAATTTTCAGAAGCTAACCAATGAAATCATTCCATTAATTTCTAAAATTATAAAATGCTAAATAATTCTCTCTTGTGTATGCTATGATTTTTGGCTGGGGGATACAATTTTGAAATATAAATGCCCTGATAAGTAATATAAAGCCTATCCTTAGGGGAAAAAATTTAATGTAAAAAAGAAGAGAGCTGAAAATATAAAGACAGAGGTAAAATATGCTGACTATTGCTAAATCCCTTTGCTCTGTGTAGGGTCTCACCTCAATCTTGGCACTGATCACAGACTTGCATTTCCAGTGGCTTTGCTGTTTCCCTGTTCAGTGATTCAGTAGTAACTTTATTTAATATGGTTTGAGCATCTCTTTGTTCAACAATATCCCTATTGTTCTGTTCTTCCTCTTTTTAGATACTTGTATTTAGTGGACTTGAAGTATATGCATTAGGTTGTAAACATATAAAAGAGTTCTGATATTGATATTTATTAGACTTGAAGAGTGTGTAGTAGGTTGTATGCCTTTAAGAGAGTTCTTTAAAGGTCTTCAATTCTATTGAAAGAGGCAGAACAAATAATCTACAACGACTGATTTGGGCTCTTTTTGGAAAATCGATGGAACCAAAAGAGCATTTTGTTGTTTTTTTATAAAATATTTTATTTATTAGTTTTATTTTATGTGTATGAATGTACTGCCTGCATGTATGCAAGTGAACCTGTGTAATGCAAGGTTTGTGGAGGTCAGAAGAAGGCATCCGCTTCCCTGGAGCTGAAGTTACAGATGGTTGTTCACCATCATGTGGGTACTAGGAATGAAACCTGGGTCCTCTGCAAGAGCAGCCAGTGCTTTTAACTGCTGAGCCGTTTCTCCAGCCCCTTTGTTGCTTCGTAAAAATTATGTATTTAAGGGGGGATGAGAGAGAGGTTTCTCTCAGTCCCATGACCCCTACTACAAATCTCCTTGCTGTGGGAATTTCCCTGACCCTCTTGAAAGATGTGTCTCTGTGGTATGACAATAACATGTTCAACAGAAAGCTTCAAAGGCATCTGTCAGATACTGAGGGTGTACTCAGGCACACATGACCAGAGCCACAGGAGTAATGTCATAGACAGCTGAGCACAAAGGTCACAATGGACCACCATTTTTACCTTAACTTTCTGTTACACCAACTGTGTGGCAGAGACACATTTTTTAAAAAATATTTTATTTATTTATCTTCATTTTAAAAAATTATGTATTTATTATTTATTTATTTTTAGTGATATGCATGTTTGTGCATCCATGTGTGGATACGTGCATGTGTGGGAGGGTGCCCACCGAGTTCAAAAGTGGGCATTTGATCCCCTGGAGCTTGAGTTAAAGTTGATTGTGAGACACCCAGTTTGGGGATTAGGAACTGAACTCAGGTCCTCTGGCAGAGCAAGAAGTGCTATTAACTGCTGAGACATCTCTCTAGAACCTTGTTGTTTTGTATAGCACCAGATCTCTTTAGCCCATATGGCTTAAAATTTATATTAGTGCTTACAATGTAATTGTCTTGGTTAGTGTTTTTAAAATTAAGAAAATTTCTTATTTTTTCCCTTCCCTTTTTTCTTCTCTTTTCCCTACCCTTCCACCTTGTCTTCTCTTCAGCTCATTCTTTCTTGAAAAAATTGAGTCCTAAAGCACTGAGTAAGATGTGCTTCGATATGCAGGAGTGGCACAGTGTGGATTGGTTCAGATGATCACAGCATTAAAAATGATCTTTATGACAATGGGTGTGGTGGTGACGGCCTTTAATCCCAGCCATCTGGAAGCATCTGTGAGATGCAGCCTTGTCCACATGGTGATTTCTAGGACGGCTGAACTAGGGAAAACCTGTCAAAGAAAGAGAAAAAGAAAACAAACAAAAAAGAGTGATCTCTGTGATTGTCAAAGACAGCTATGTAAGCTTGTTTCTGTAAACTGAAGACTGAATGTGATGGGGAAGCTGCCTGGAAATGGCCTAACACCAGCGTCAATTTCCAAGAGTTGGACTCAGAAACCAAGCAGAGTAAGGAAGACATTTGAACGACAGAGAGGTGATTAGACCCGGGCAGGTAGAAGAGAGTTCATTTAAGAATTTAGTAGTGCCCATGGGAAGCTTGAGGTAGATGAAAGCATGCATCTGCTGCTTCTGTGGGGAAGGGGCAGTGACAATGAGAAGTGATTATTGTCACATCAGACAGTTCCATAATATTGAAGGTATTAAAGTCAGCTTTCCCAATGTAAGAGAAAGAAACTGCAAGATGAAAACTAACTGTTCAATTTTGGATTCAATAGAAAATGATTACCATGAATACATTGATTGTCTTAAAATGTATGGAGAGAGAGAGAGACAGAGAGAGAGAGAGGGAGAGAGAGAGAAAAAATCTAGAGCTAAGCATGCATACATTCACATAAATATTTCTAGTTGTCTCACTGAAGAGAGCTCAGGAAGAATAATATCCCTGTAGCAATGAGCGCATGTCATATATAAATCTTTGTTTTGAAACACTGTTCTCCACTAAAAGCACAGAGGGGACCAGGATAAAGTGAGTAGGTGGAACATGTGGAAATATATGATTGATGTAGAACGTCACTGGAAGAACTCTTACTTGTCAAATCTGGGGAAGTTTAGCAGGAAATTAAATAGTAATAATAATGAAATTAGATCCAAGGAAGAAAATTGGAAAGCGTGAACACTGTTTTTAAAAAGAACAATATGTGATTAGATTCCAGTGGATGAACTTGCACCAAAGGACATCTGGGTACAAATGCTTGACCATGTAGGCCTTAACATACATGACAAAATGCATGAAATTTGGTGGGAGGGTAGCTATGGGCAATGTGGATGAGGGAGGGGGTATAAATTTAATTAAGTTCTATTATAAAAAACACACAAAAACTCAATAAAAAATGTACAGTAAAAAATAAAAAACAAAAAATGATAGAAGAGAATATTTTCTTTATTGTCTAAGTCAAAGTGCTAATTTCATAAATAGTGCCAAAATCAGAACAACCACTACTAAAATCATTAAACTAAAATTTAATTTATCCAAGGAAGAGCTATATTTGATCAGTACAGGGTAATTAGGTATTTTTAGGGTCTCCCTGTAGCCCCAGCTAGCCTAGAATTCACTGTGTAAACCAGGTTGTCTTAGATCACACAGATTCACTTGCCTCTGCTTCCTGATTGCTGGATTAAAGGTGTGTGCTGCAATGCCCAAGTCCCAGCCATCTTTTTATACAGCCCAAACTTGTTTTGGAACGAACTATTTTTCTAATTTTTGATGCAGGAATGTAGCTCATGATGGTTTTGAATTCTCTATGTATCCAAGAATGACCTTGAATGTCTGATATTTATGCCTCTGCTTGCCAACTTCTAGGATTAGAAGTATGCACCACCATGCCCAGGTGGATAACAATGGTCATAAGGACACCAATAAATGCCCATGAAATATTTGATCATTCTTCAATAGCATTGCAATATCCTGTAATATTTCTTGAATTATAT
Source organism: Nannospalax galili (assembly GCF_000622305.1). Taxonomy (NCBI): domain Eukaryota; kingdom Metazoa; phylum Chordata; class Mammalia; order Rodentia; family Spalacidae; genus Nannospalax; species Nannospalax galili. Next base: position 251,938 of record NW_008351640.1, on the reverse strand, counting down.
TATATATTTTAAAATTCCACTGAATGCCTGGTGTGGTGGTACATACTTTTAACCCCAGCCTTGGGTGGTAGACATAAGAAGATGGTGAGTTTGTGTTCAACTTGGGATACCCAACAACACCCTAACTCACAATACCAAACCAAGACATTCCCCCAAAAAAACCCACAAAAGCAGAAACAAAGGAACACAATTTGAAGATCTTTTCTGACTACTGAGATACTTCAGCTGGTAAAAGAACTTGGTTTGAAAGCCTGGCCACCAAAGTTCAATCCCCAGAACTCTTTTTAAAGGTGAATGGAGAGAACAGACTCCTCAGAGTTGTCCTCTGACCCGTATATGTGTGCACTGGCACTCCATATACTTTTACCTGCTATAAATTAAATTAAAATTACTAAAGAAGTCTTCCAATTTTATAAAATGTGTGTTTACATGAGTAAATGTATTTGGCTATGGAAATTTACTAACAAGGAATCATAACCCTAACTTTTAGATTTATTTCTGTACATGCTCATAGTACATGTTTGAAACATGAAGTAAAGACACTTTGT
>NW_008351640.1:244359-250146 GCF_000622305.1 Nannospalax galili | reverse complement strand
TGAGTTTGTGTTCAACTTGGGATACCCAACAACACCCTAACTCACAATACCAAACCAAGACATTCCCCCAAAAAAACCCACAAAAGCAGAAACAAAGGAACACAATTTGAAGATCTTTTCTGACTACTGAGATACTTCAGCTGGTAAAAGAACTTGGTTTGAAAGCCTGGCCACCAAAGTTCAATCCCCAGAACTCTTTTTAAAGGTGAATGGAGAGAACAGACTCCTCAGAGTTGTCCTCTGACCCGTATATGTGTGCACTGGCACTCCATATACTTTTACCTGCTATAAATTAAATTAAAATTACTAAAGAAGTCTTCCAATTTTATAAAATGTGTGTTTACATGAGTAAATGTATTTGGCTATGGAAATTTACTAACAAGGAATCATAACCCTAACTTTTAGATTTATTTCTGTACATGCTCATAGTACATGTTTGAAACATGAAGTAAAGGTGTGTCTGTACCTGGGTGTCTGTGTCTTTGTGTGTCTGGGTGTCTGTGTCTTATATATATATATCCATGTGTGTGCATGTCTGTGTGTGTGTGTGTACATGTATGTTATGGCACCTATGTAGTGGCCAGAAGATAACTTGTAGGAGTGGTTTCCTCCTTCCACCAGGAGAACTGGGAAGATCAAATTAAGGTTGTCAAGCTTGGCTGCAAGTACCTTTAACAGCTCAGCCATCTTTCTGGTCTGCAAATATCTAAGAATTATTTCCATCCCCATACATTATAAAAAAATTGGCAGTCTCAATAGACCAAGATATGATGGCTCACAACTTTAACCCTGGAACTTAGGAGGCAAGAGAGAAGAGTCAGCAGAAGTTAAACACTAACCCTATGTAGCAAGATCCTGTGTTAAAACAAACTACACACACACACACACACACACACATACACACACACACACACACACACACATACACACACACACACACACACACACTGTCAATTAGACATTGCTTAAGGAAGCATCAGCATGGCTTACAAAGTCATCCCTCTTTTCCCTTGCTCTTCTGCGACTAAGACTCAAACTGCTGTCCCTTTAAAGAGGTGAATTTCCTCACATTTCATATGTCACTAATTATTTTCCACTTTGCTTAATGTTACCACCCTGGTTGCACTGTCAGATTCTTGAATTCAGGCACATGTGGATGTATGCTAAAAGAACTGAAACACATTAGGATTCTAATTTCTCCTGACATTATGTCATCTCTACCATTGGTATATTTTACATTTTCATGTTGTCTCCTAATTTGATTGACATATAGTATAATAAATTGCCTTAGCTCTTGAATAAATTTTCTTGATTATAGCCTCGAGAACTGTACCCCCTGATAAGTGATATGCTTTAATTTTTTAGAAGCAAATATTCATGCAATTAAAGCAACCTTCTGTTATCCTTATTTATCAGTGGCAAGGAGTAGCTTTTTATATGGGACTGGAAATGGAAATTTTATTGCATTATAAATGTCATCATTCAGTCTGGTATAGAGTCGCAGAATTAATTCATTATATAGATTTAGATTTTAGATTTCCTCCCAAATCCCACAGTGTTTAGTACATGTCTATTTTTAAAGAATTGCTGACTGAAAAGCTTACCTTTAAGAGCCTGTATTGAAGAAGTTTAATCAATATCCTGAATTGACCTAGTATCATACCGTGTTTACACCATAAATCTTCCAGAATAGTGCAAACTGATAAGGATGCCACATTAACAATTTGGCAATTTCTGTGCAGATATGAATTGATGCCATATGACTTTCACCTTGAAGCAGAGAGGATGTCCAAACAGTCATGTGGATTTAAATGATTTAGCCAAATAAAGTTTTTAAGGCCTGAGGAAAGTACTCTGTGCTTTAAGCTCTTTTCATTGACACATGCAGACCGAGTCCCACAACCAGAGCCCAGGTAAACTGGGGTGCTTGTGTGAGCTTTCCAGGGCTTCTATACTGAGATGGGAGGCTGAGATCGTTGGATCCCCCAAAGCTAGCTATCCTGGTACATGGCAACAAGAGACCCTGTCTCAAACAGGCAGGAAAAGACTGACCACCACCTGAGGGCATCCTCTGACTGCCACACATGTGACTCACACACAAAACAACACAAAAAAAAATTTGTTTTAGTATCCTACAGCTTCCAGGACAGGTTATCTCAAAATAACAGAAATTTTCCCTTGTACCTGTTTTATGGGTGGTCCTGCTCCCTCTGCAGGCCCTAAGAAGGAATCTTTCCTTATTCATTCAGCTTTTACTGAGGTTGTTAGGTTTTGATTATACAAGTCTTTTACTTCCTTGGTTTGATTTTTTTTTTCCAATATATCTTCTGAGACTTTTTTTTTTTTTGGTCTTTTTTTGAGACAGGGTCTCCCTGTAGCCCCAGCTGTCCTGGAACTCACTATGTAGACCAGGCTGGCCTTAAATGCACAGAGATCTGCCTGCCTCTGCCTCCCGAGTGCTGGGATTAAAGGCACGCGCCACCACGCCTGGCTCTGAGACTATATTTAATGGGATTGCTTCCCAGTTTCTTTGTCAATATGTTTTTTGTTCGTATATAAAATGGCAACCAATTTATGTATGTTAGTTTTGTATCCTGCTATTTTGCTGAATGTATTTACAACCTCTGGGACTTTCCTGGTGGAGTTTTTAGATGTTTTTATGGACAGAATCATAGTATTTGCAAGTAAGGATGTTTTGATTACTTCCTTTCCAATTTGTAAGTCTCCATGGCTGAAGTTCCTACATGGGTGTCATAGAGCAAAATGGGGACATCAAGCTGGTACTACCCTCAAATCTTCATCCCCACTGGCTAGCTTTCATAGGACCAGAAACTGCTAGGCACACTGCTGAGAGAGAGAGAGAGAGAGAGAGAGAGAGAGAGAGAGAGAGAGACTCACCACCATTCTTAGTCTGCTTTGAATCCTTGAGCTATTATGACCAGCCTGATATGTCCCCTGCTGCAGTAGTGACACAAATGTTTCAGGAGATATCAACATTTTCTGATTGGATTTAAGGCCTGCTTAACTATATGGAGGCCATACTGTTATCAGGGCCAAGACTGTGGCTAGAGAGTTCACAGGCCTTAGGGGGAGATCGTACTACTGTTATCCTTCTAAATAATCATATTATTAAGGAGTCTTCTAATGACTTACTGTTATACCCACAGATTAATGCATCTCTTACACTCTCACCTAAGAGGTTTCTTCTTATAGTAGTTGGTGATTAACACAGAGACCCACAGCTACTCAATGTGCAGAAAATAAGAGACATAGAGTGTTCAGCCCTAACTGGAAAAGCTTTATCACATCCTGTCCTCCTAAGACTCAGGGACCATTGTAGAAAAGGGGATGGAAAGATTACAAGAGTCAGAGCAGGTGGATGACTACTAGGAAACCATGTGTTCCAGACACAACAGGACATTACATATATGAATTCAAACCTTTTGTAACAGCATGGTCAAAACCTGCACAACCCCAAACCAGACAAAAACAATAATGGAGAGAGGAGGTAGGTGAGAAGCCACAATTCTAGCCGAGGAACTATTTGCAATTTTTAGCTGCTGGGAAAGGGAGCCTCAGTTTTATTTAAGGGTGTGATGTCAGGTACACTGACCAAGTTCCAGGGGAGGGAGCATTTGGACAATTTAAATTAGACTTAATATACCTTAAGAAAATAAAAGAGGACATGAAGTGAAGGGAGTTAGGGAGCTGGGGGTGGATCTGAGGGGTGGGGAAAGGTCTGAGTATGATCAAAATGCATTGAATGAAATTCTCAAAGTATCAACAAAATATTATTAAATTTACCCTACTCTTGAGCATCTCATATAGGCATACAATGGAAATATGATCATGTCTGTCTCCATTTCTCCCATACATCTCCTCCCATATATTCACCATGTCCCATAACTAACTTCAACTTCATATCTTTTTTTAATTTTTAGTATTGGATAGCCCACTAAGCCAAAATAGTGCTGCCCATGTGTGCATTGGGGGCAGGGGTATTAAGGGGAGTATGGGAATCCTAATAGTGACCACATCATCTAAAAGATTCTCCCACTCCAGGCAAGAAAGATTATCCCGTCCTAGGAAACTATCAACTATTAATAGTTCTTCAGTAAGAGGTAGAACCTGGAGATCATCTATCACATCTATGCTGGGTTTTTGGCTCTCTTGATCTTGTGCAGGTATTCACAGCTGCAATGTTCCCTGATCCTGGGAGGCAGGTTTTGAGATGAGTCCAGTTTAAGGATGAGCACTCACTTAATTGCTCATTCCTAGCAATACCACCAGTTAAGCATGTTTCCATTGCCTGCTGTCCACTGCTGAAATAAACTTTCCTGACAAATGTTGAGAGCAGTTCATGTTTATAGGTTGTCCTAGTTTGTTTCTTCATTGTTGTGACATAACCAATACCAACTTGGGGAGGAAAGGGTTTATTTATCTTACATCTCCCAGGTCGCAGTTCATCAGGGAGCCCAAGGTAGGAACTCAGGGCAGGAACCTAGAAGCAGGAGCTGAAGCACAGGCCATGGAAGAATGATGCTTACTGGCTTGCTCCCCTGCCCCCTGCTCAGCCTGCTTTCTTATACAACACAGGCCCACCTGTCCAGGGGTGGCACGACCCCCAGTGGGCTGCAGCCCTCCTATATCACTCAACAATCAAGAAGATGCCCCACAGACATGATCACAGGCCAATCTTATGGAGGCAATTCCCTAACTGAGGCTCCCTCCTCTGGTGCTTGACAATAAAGTTAACCAGCATATGGGCATAAACATAAATATTCAGAAAGCAATTTGACAGCACAGCTATTGAGTAAAACAGTGTTTTCTTCTTTAGAGCCTATGACATCTTGAAGCCATGTACCAGCACCAGGTCTGTGGAGCAGGCCTCAAGTCCAATTAGAAAGCAATTAGCTACCCCATAACAGTCATGCCACTATTGTACTAGTGGACACATCTTGATGAGTAGGTAAATGTTACAGCATGCAGGATCTAATGGAAGGTAGGATCATCAATGTCTAATCTCTCTAAGCAACTTGTGTGGTACCTTCCAGCTATGAAACACTTCCACTGTTAACCAACAGATGGAATTGTCCCAGCCAGGTAAGCATGTTTCTTTATATCATTCAGCCAATGTGTGAGGTATCATCAGCAACAGGGTCTAACCTGTTCAAAAAAGGTGGTTAAAAAAAGACAATGGAAATAGCCTTTGTTGCTTTGGAGACTTCTGGGGCCTCCATGACAAATGATTCATAGGGAGGAATCGCCAGTCTTGTACTATAATTTTCATTGATAACCCATGTCTTCTGAAGGGAAATTGTCTACTCATTCAGTGTACTTCCATTTGAATTCTTTTACTTTATGTAGCATTTTGGAATTCGGTTACTACCCGGTGCGATTTTCTAAGGTTTTTGTTTATATCCTTAATTTTGTTTAAATCACCCATTAGCTGTCCCCGACCGCTTTCCGTCTTGCCGGCAAGAACGACGCGGGAGAACAAGTCAGGATCCTTCTGCAGCAGTTTATTTCATAAGCCTCTTACATAGCATACTAAGGATGAAGACCGAAGACGCCGAGAAGCGGGAGAGCGGTTGCTTATATAGTCTAAAGGTCCCATCTATGACGTATAAGAAGCGGATTGGTTGCTGGAGATCACGCCACGGGAGGAGGCGAGGGAGAGCAGGCTCTTGTGCACGCCCCTTATGGGTGCAGCAGGATGTTTACTGTTAAGAAGGTCCGGATACCGGCGCCATCTTGTAATGGCGGCGGAGGCTGTGGCTCTCCACA
>NW_008351640.1:227992-239119 GCF_000622305.1 Nannospalax galili | reverse complement strand
GGGAGGAGAAGCAGGCTCTTGTGCACGCCCCTTATGGGTGTGGCAGGATGTTTACTTTTTAAGAAGGTCCGGATACCGGCGCCATCTTGTAATGGCGGCGGAGGCTGTGGCTCTCCACAATTAATCTCATCCATCCCCTCACATTCAACCCCAGTTAATTTCTTAACTTCTTTTTTGTCATTTCACATGTAAAATACTAGCCCTCCAATTAATTATTAATAGCACCATGAGGTAGTAGGTTTACATATGGCTTTAATATAGCCTTCCTTTACTTTCTTCACCGTGATTTCCTTCATGCTCCTGGGCCCCTTCCTGCTTAAGCATTTCTGCACACAATAGTCTACTTTTTAACTTTCATTTTATCCCTACTTCCCTGGATGTGCCACCCCCAATGGAATCTTCCTAGATTCTTGACTTCATTTGTCCTCCAAGTTAAAACACACAAAAGATTTGAAAATGGTATGGGTGTGTGAGAGAAAACATGCAGTGGTTGTCTTTCTGGGCTTTCGTTAACTCATTCACTATAATTTTTTTTCACTTCTATCCATTTGCATGCAAATTTCAAGATTTCATTATTTTTTAGTTAACTAGCATTCCACTGTGTTTATGTACCAAATTTTCCTTATTTATTCTGTGAATGGATAATACAATGAACATATAGGTTGGTTCCATTTGTGGCTGTTGTGACTTGAGCAGCAATGGATGTGATGTGCAGGTGTCTCCATGGTAAAATATAAACTCCCTGTACATCTGTGGGAGGACCTTGTCTGGAGTCAGAAGTGTTCCCCATGTTAGGAGCTTTATTGAAGTTGTTGGAGGTATGGAACTCCCTGTGCTCTCTGTGAGTTGGTTGTTTTAATGGTAGACATTCTGCCTGGGATGAGATGAAATGTCAATGTAGCAAAATAGTATTCCTAGTGTGTTTCTATGAGCATTAGACCCTTAAGTGAAGACAGTATTACACTATTTCTTTTTGCGGAGCAGGGGGCTTGATTTTTTTTTTTTTTTGCTTTGTATTGTTTGTTTTGTTTTGAAACAGAATCTCTCTATAATCCCAACTGACCTGGAACTCCCTTTGTAGACCATGCTGGCCTTGATCTCACAGAGATCTGTCTCTGCCTCATGAGTGCTGAAATTAAAAGTGTGAATGCTTTACTAAACATCTCACCAAGCTTGAGATGCTGTTTCTTATAGATTTATGTGACACCCTAAGTAAGTATTTTGAATGAATCTTCATGAATTGGATAAAAATTATTATATATTTTAATGCACATAGAGCTAGACAAGTATCTGCAAAATAGTTCTTGCCAGTTCTGCTGTGCACATTGTAATTCAAGTACTTGATAACATTCTAATATTTCTAGAGATGAATTTGATTCTCAATTTATTCTTGTCACAACAGGTCTAAGTGAGATACAAGTATATATTATTTTACCCTTTTTTAACATTGTGTGTTTGATTTTACACTGACTCAAAGCTAGATCCTTTTACTTTTGCATCCGCTTCATATGCAGAATGTCTATTAATGGTTGAACTCCATCTATAAATGTGCACATATTTGAATTATCTCTTAAGCTAAAGACATTCTTCAGCTAGAGATCTCTGTTCCCACTGGAAGACAAGCAGTTAAAAGATGAGCAATTGAGAAACTTGCTTTCCTGATTGGAATTCAAAATGATAGTAAACATAAAATATTTGAGTTTGTGTCAGAACATTTTTTTCTGTTCTGTCAAATTTAAAAATTTGACAACCACTAACAGTATCTCAGAACACAACTGAAATATATTACAGTCAATATAGGCAACAGTCACACCAGCATATTTCTGAATATTGGTAAATAACATCTTTTTTTATTTATTATTTTTATTTTTGTATGAGTATATTGCCTGAATGTATGTGAGTGCACCTGTGATGTGCAGTGCTATGGAGGTCAGAAGAGGGCTTTGGGTTCCCCTGGAACTGGAGTTAAGGATGGTTCATAGCCGCCATTTGGGTGCTGAGAATCGAACCTGGATCCTCTGCAAGGGCAGTCAGTGCACTTAACCACCAAGCCATTTCTCCAGCTCCAAGAACATCTTTTACAAGTAGCACTGACTGTGCTTACTGAAATTACTTGCACCATTCAACCTCATTACATACAAGAAAATCTGGTAATTTCTCAGAGCAGAGAAATGTGTATAATTTCATGAATCGTTGAATATTTTTTAGCTTACTACCATTCTCAGCTTGTGTAAATATTTATGTTCTATTTATTTATTAGATAAAATTTAGCATTGTAATTCATGATCATCCTATCTTAGCCTCATAAGTGCTGAGATTATAGACACATGGTACCATGCCCAGAATTCCATATTTTCTTAAATTAATAATAAGACATCAATAGCAACAGAATTTTCTTGGTTTGGCATATGCTTGTCATTGATTTTAACCAACAGCTTGATAAGAATTAAAAAAAAATATGAGAATATTTTATAATACAAATAAAAAGTCAATAACAGATGTAAGTTAAAGGGAAAGAGTATTTTGACATTTTAATGTTGTCTCTATTTCATTGGCTGATATGTCCATGGGCAGGGGCAAAAATATAATGAACCCTGACTCTTTCCTGTTTGTGTAAATGTGTATATTTAAGAGTGAGTGGGTTGGAGAGACTCAGGGGTTTAGAGCTCTCCCTGCTGTTTCACAGGACTTGGGTTGGTCCCCACACCCAGGAAACCCATCATAACTCCAGTTCCAGCTTATCTGGTGCCCTCTTCTGGCCTCTACCCTTGCTATTCCTTCACTGCCTTTTCTCCTATCTGTTTATATTTTTGAAATAGGTCTATCAAAGTATGATTTATATGTGATAAAATTCTCACTTTTACTTGTGGCATTAGATGTATTTGAACATATGCAAGCAACATTCATGATGTCATTATCATAATCACAGTAGCAGACACTGTCTCCAGCCTCCATGCCCCTTTTAATTGGTAAGATGACTTACCAATTAAAATATGAGTCTTACACATCATAAAATTTTTTGAAAAGCACTCTATTGTACTATAAATTGTATGGGCTTTGCTGTACAGCAGATGTCTAGAACTGTCCCACCCATCAAAACTGAAGGTTTAAGCTTAAACCTATTCAGCAATAACTGTCTCCCAATCTTTCATACTCTCAGCTTCAGAAAAACACATATTCTCTACTTCTAAGAGTAGTTTTCCTCCTTCTCCGCTCCTTCCTCTTCCTCTCATTTTATTGTCTATCTGGTTTTGAATATGACTTCGACTCCTATAGAGTAGCTGGGATTATAATAGAGGTATTGTTGTGTGGCACCACATGGCAAGTCAGACCTTCTCACACTGAGCTTTATTCCTATCCTTTCTTTATGAAGGCTAATAAATAGTTCATGTACATAAAATATTTTCCTTATCCATTCGTGTGTCAATGGACAATGGATATTCAAAATGCAGGAAACTACAAATATAGTTACCTAAGAACAGGTTTGTTTTCACTTTCTCATCAATATTTTGCAGAAGTATGAATGTATCAGAGTAAATATGTATGTATAGAGATACAGGCATAACGTTTATAGTTTCTAAAAAGTGAGTTTTCAACAATAATTTATCTACAACCTTTAGAAGTCACTTAGAGGATATTTTAATAATGAATTCAGATATTTAAAACTTCAAAGCTCGCCTGGATGTAACAGTAGAGTAAAGTTATTCAGCGTTACACAAACTTCATTTTGTTCTTTGTGGTCTGAGGATGAATAATAAAATTCAGTACTGACTATACTTAAATAAATCTATAAATTAATCAGTACAAGAAATTATATAAGTAAAACTCAATGTTAAGGAAATACCAGTTCCTCTGGGAAGCCTTGACTGGCATCCTCCTTGAGAGCACATGATCCTTATGGCATGAAACACTCTACTATGGACCTGTAACTACAGAAAGCAATATCGTTGTGGTTCAGGGAATGGGAGTTTTACATTTAATTTTCTAGATTTTTAACATTGATGGCCAGACAAAATGTTCAATATATAGTTTCTAGAAAGATAGAGAGGGGGAAGAGGAGGGGAGGACAGGGAGGGAAGACAGGAGGAAAGGGTGAGGACAGGAGGGAGGGAGAGAGGGAGGAAGAGAGGGAGGGAGGGAGGGAGGAAAGAAGGTAGGTAGGAAGGAAGGAAGGAAGGAAGGAAGGAAGGAAGGAAGGAAGGAAGGCAGGCATCAGGGAATAACATAATTCGCCAAAGCATTCTTCTTATATTTCAAATAAGATGAGAAATACAGAAAGTTGGTAAAAATTTTGAGATAGACTCTTCCTGCAGTCCCAGGTGGTTTGGAATTCAGTGTGTAGGCCCGGTTGGCCACGATTTCTCAGAGATCCAGCTGCCTCTGCCTCTCAAGTGCTAGGATTAAAGGCCTGTGCCACCATGCCCACCCTGATAAACACCAATTATAATACTGATTTAAATATATCCTTACCACAAAGGAGCAGGAGTTGAAGTCTTTTCCTTGATACAAATGAGAGATGCCAAGTTTCACATTAACATTTAGTGCCAAGGTTATATCAGGTATATATTGCCTAAGGAATAGGAGGGAAGATAAAGAAACTTTAACTATTAAGGTCAAAGGAATGAGGATAAAGGTATGACAAAGAACTAGAGGACACCACCAAGGATGAAATAGTCAATAGACTGCATCATTCACTTGGGACAGTACTGTTTTGGGTGTTTCATAGCCATAATATATGCTGATTTGATTGTTAGATTAAATAGTTAAATACATATAAAGACATAGTGGTAACATATTTAGAATGAGCTTTTGAAAAACTGTATTTGTAGGAAACTAAGGATATATTCTAGACTGGATATAGAAGAACAGATTTCTAAAATTAGAAATCAAGTTTGATTCTGCAAGTTTTCTGAGCTCTAGCATTCTGTTCTGAATTGTGGAAGCAGATTTTTACTAGGTGCAGTACAGCAGGTTTTATTCACTTAAAATGCTCATACATATTTATTTTTTCTTTTCATATCTCTAGCATAATCCTTTTATATGTGGGGATGCATATACAAATACTAATGAGTATATAGAGAACAGATATCTTCTTATTGTATTTAAATATTTACATACCCAATAATGAATTTATTATATTTGTGATATGTGCTAAACTATGGGAAGACATAAAGGTAAAGAAGGCGTATAGCTTCTATGAGCTTGGAGCAAGTATGGGATGGATATGGTAGAAGGGTAAGTATGCAGTGAATGAGTTTATTAGTGATATACAGCAATCTGTACAAGTCCAAGGAAAGGGGTTGCACAGGTTGCACAGAACAATATTTAATAAGTGTGAAGTAAGGAAGATTTCACTATTGTTAAAGTGCATGACTTAAATGCAAAGGGCATTAGAAGAAATGAAACAATGTGACATACAGTTTACATTGCCAAGAGATGGGGATAGCTCAATAGTTACTTATTGATATTTAACAAAATATAAGATTTAGCTATGTGAATATATACTGGCATTTTTTAATTTACCACATATTTCCCATGTCTATTTCTTCAGTAATCATAAGAAAACTCTTCTGTATTTAGGTATGTAGTGTCCATGTGTATATATGTATTTTCATGTCTGCATGTATGTGATTACATTCATTCACATGTGTGTGCATACATGCGGAGACCAGATTTTGATATTGGGTATCTCCCTCAATTATTTCTTGGTTTATATATTGAAACAGGGTCAACCACCTGAATCTAGAGCTTACTGATTGGGCTAGTCTACTTAGCCAGCTGAGTATTGGGATGCAGTCTCTTCCAACCTGGTGTTGTAATTCCATGCATGCCACCATGCCTGTCTGGAATTTTCATAGGTCCTGGGAATGAGAACTCTAATCTCAGCTCTTGCACAGCAAGCATTTTGTCTATTGGGCCATCTCTCTGACAGCCCATTAACATGAAAACTCTTATTTGCAGAAGAAATTTCATCTTGTGGAATAAATATAGCTACTTTCTTTAGCTAGTAATGTAACTGAGTAATATAATGCAATGCAACAGTTAAATAATTCTACAATTCACAAAAGATTTTTCCCATTTGTGAAAAAGATACTTTATTTTCAGGCTGGAACTGCATCTGCGTAGAACCACTGGTTAGTTTTCTCCCTTGGAAAATTATATATTAGCTTCTGATACTACGAGTGATAGTCTTCAGGGAAGAGGCTTCCAAGTTAATTCTAGAAAAATTGCTCCAGATCCAGTGTCCAAAGTATGTCATGTCTTCAGCAATATTGTCCTGCCTTCAAGTTACTGGAGACAATCATAGGCTATGGCCATTGCTTATACAATTTTGGCAGTCTCTTGGACTACCCTGACTGAGAACTTGAAGAAAGCATTTCCTTGCCTGGTACTGTGATTTTTATTGTACAGTCTTCAGTTATACACATGCACCACATTAATATTATATGTGTACTTTTCAGTAGGCTTATTAAATACTATATTTCCCTATGGCTTTCCACATGACCTAAGCATTGTTTATCTCTCTTTCCTCTTTTTCTTCCCCTGTATCGCCACCCTCTGCACTCCCAAAGAAAGTTTCCCTTTATATTCCTCATTTTAAACAGCTTCCCCAAATTGGAGGTTATTTACAATTGGGCTTGAATACATTGATTTATGTATATTTATTAGATTAAGTATTAATCATGGCAATATTTTCATATTTTACTGAGTCCCACCAGTGGGGTGTTTCTTTCCTCTTTTCCAATTTTAAAAGAAAATAGGGAGAAGGCAAAAATAGAATCATGACTACCAGGTTTTAGCTCTACTCAATGAAATATTTTTTCATTTTCTTTCTAAACACCTTAAGAAGCATTTACATCTACAGTGACAACCAAGGTCATGCACATCTCTGCAGGCTGTTTTGATGGGCTATTTTCACAGGCCTGACAGCATTGATCATAGCACTGAAGCTCACACCTCAGCAGTGTAATTTGGAGTGTTAATTGGGAAGGCCCTAGCTGCCCTAATGTTTTCTGCTGACTAGGAAGCGGTGACAAGATGTCCCATCTTTCCTTCTGAAGTCCTCTGGACCGAAAGGTGAGGCGCACAGGGGATCCATCAAAGGAAGGAACAGAGAGAATGTAGAAGGCAGGGAGAGCACAGTAATGAAAACCTGTCTGACAACTTGGTGAAATTGTATCTCTTTTGAAAGCTAAAGAAAATAATCCAAGAATGATTTTGACTAGTCCAGCTTATAAGGCTTTATGTCTTTAAGACAAGCCAAGAAGGAAAACCCTGAAGTTCTGTGACAGAAAAGTCAAAAGGCAAAATGAATAGTACTTGAATCTTTTAAATAGGAATTCTATGGCAATAAAATAAGAAAAAGAATTTCTCCTTGAAAAACAGTTCTCTATTCTGAAAGAAATGAACAATTATTAATTGAATACACAGACTTAATCATCATTCTAAAGGCTTTTCAGGAGCTATTTAAGCATCCCTAAACTCTATGAGGTGGGTTATCATCACCCCATTTTCCAGAAGAAAAATAGTTCAAATACATTTGTTATCCTCGACTTTATAACGAATATTATGGTGATATATGACAACTTAGAGTGATAATAGTGAATAATAACCACTACTCAATTTTCAAAAACAAAAATGGAAGCATTATTAATGAAACTTTACAAAAAGTTTTCCTTCAGCAAAAGTGACATGAAATGTGAACCAAATAGTGTGAATGTTAGTAATTTAAATATTACCTGAAGGGTTTTTTTTTGCTTAGAGTTTTTGTGCATTTTTGTAGGTTATGTGTGCATGTGTGTTTTATGTGTTTGCATACAAATATGTGGGTGCATTGGACATATGTGTAATGTAGGATGTCTTCTTCTGTTCTCCACCTCTTTCATGTTCTCTCCCTAAGCCTGGAGTCCACACAGTGGCTGGACTTGCTGGTCAGTGTTCTTTGGGCATCTGCCTATCCTCACTCCCCACTTTACCTCCAGTTTTTTGGTGACATATGCACATGACCATGCAGTTTTTCCATAGGTGCTAAGAATCCAAGATAACATCCTCATGTACATGAGTCAGGAACCTTACCAAATGAACCATCTCCCCAGCCCCCTTTGTTGTAGTCTTGAGGCTGTTAGACATAGTAAAGAACGCAAACTTTGATAAAATAAGAGGTAATGAGGGTTTCAGTGCAGTAGACTAAAATAACCAGTGATGTTCCAATGGAAAGGATTAGAACCATAACATTGGATGAAAAGACCAGATGTGGTGAGGCACACCTTAATCCCAGATTCTCTCTCTCTCTCTCCCTTTCTCTCTCTCTCTTGCTCATATCAATCAATCTATCTATCTATCTATTTATCTATCTATCTATCATCTATCTATCTATCTATCTATCTATCATCTATCTATCTATCATCTATCTATTGAGAGACAATTTCCATATATGTATGAGAGAAAGAAAAAGAAAGGAGGTAGAGATGGGTAAGAGAGAGAAAGCTGCAGAGAGAGAGAGAGAGAGAGAGAGAGAGAGAGAGAGAGAGACTTGATTAGACCATGTGGACCAGACTGGCCTCAAAATCTCTTCAAAAGCTCACCCTCCTGATGACCTCCACTTGAATATTAGTGCTACAGATGTGCAGTACCACAGTCAGCATTAGAACCAATATATTTAATATCAGAATCATATGAACAAAGATCCCTATCAAATGATTGCTTAGCTAACACACCTGTGAATGAAACTGTCATTCAGTACAATGTTTTGAGGTATTTTCCAACCCTCAGCTGCATGTGGACCAGGATATTAATGAAAGTGGTATAATACAAAATAAAATACTTACTTAAAACAAGATATAGTTTTGGCAATGTTTTGTCTACTGATTGCATGGTTCTTGAACACAGACTTTGTAAATGGCAACTTCCTGTCTTAATTTGAAAAGGCTGAACATGCCTGTTGGGTTTGTCATAAAGTTTTTTGGGTTGGGTTTGTCATAAAGTTTTTCCCAATTTTTTTTAAATGTTTCAAATTTCCACGTAGCAATTAAAATTGGAGTCAGTTCTATGTCAGCAAAAAAAATTCTCTTCTAGTCTCAATATGTTCACTTTATCAATTTCACAAAATTCTCATTATTCTCATTTTATAAAATTCTCTGTAATGAGTGGCTGATAGTGTTTCAAAAACTCTCCTCAAGTCAAGTAGAACATATTGAACTGGAGAGGCAAGACATTTTTCTATTAAAGAGACCACCTTCCCCTATTAAACATTGGCTGTGGTGTGTAAGTGCAGTCCTTTTGTATTTCAATGGATAGCAAGAGAGATTTCAAGAAGACAAAACCAGAAATTTCCTGACAGAGTTGACATATTTCCTGGGATCATGGCCTCCAAAGAGCTCAGTCAGGAGGGCCATCTCTTACTACATCCTGTAATTATAAAAACAGAGCCATCTAGATCAGGGAATCACAGAAACTTACCTTCAATTTTTTAAACATATGATCTGAGATTAGAAGTAACAGAGTAAATGGGTTCCACAGAAGAGGCTCCTAAGTAAACCAAGAGGTCATTGAGATAGTGATGGTATCCTGGTTTCCCTTTAGATCTTATACATCTTTTATGTTTGTAAGAGAGTAGGATATTGACTTTCTGAGTAAGACTCAAGTGGGGATGAAGAAACCATGACTAACAGTAAGTAAAGGAATTCAAGGAAATACAAACCATGGCAGTTATGCCTTCAAATGAAGTTTGTTCACCAACACAAATGGCATGTTAAAGGAGAGAAAATTTACTCCATATTCATGCAGAAATTAATTTGTTTCAATCACATGATTTAAAAATTGAACTAGAACATCGACAACATTTTTTCTTGTAAGAATCTTATGAAGCTGTCTACTAAATAGATTGAGAAAATTATTCCTGTCAGTCTTAAACTTTTATAGATGTTTCTAAAATGTTCATTTAGCTCACCTTTGGTACCAGATTGTGCAAAACGGTTTGTGAGTGGGACTGATTTCATTCCTCTGATGGGTGCTTTACTCGCTTAATGATCACTGTCAAGTGGTGGAGACCATAAAACTTCAAGTGTCGCTAACAAGACTTCTTAGATCTTACACTGTAAAGTAAAATATGAGATTTTCTTTGAAGAAATAAACCCTTTAAAGAAGCTTCTTAAAAGAAACCTAAATAAGCAGTATTTACTTCTTTTTCCAAACAAGCATTTTAAACCCTAGATTTTTTTTCAAAACTAGACTTGTTTCCAGCGGGATGAATAAAAGGAAAGATGGATGATGTGTTAGTGATGGACAATGTATGGAGCCACAAGGAGTAGAAAAAAACCTTCAATAAAAGGAAGATCACCTTTTCGAAATTATATGGAAAAAAAACCTTTATAACCGAGTACTGATGCTTCTTCATTAGAGCTTAAAATGAAGCCTGCACTAGAAATTGTTCCAAAGTGTCAAGTAACATGTTTTGGATTTTTTCCTCTGGTTTCTATGTATGCCTTGAAAATCTGCTTGACCTAAAGAATCTAAGAGGTAAACAAAATATTATTTGCTGAGGTTGAAATTAAGAGTCTATGGTCAAATTTACATCTTTATTAGTGATTTGGATGAATATTGTCAGATATCACTAGATATTGTTTTTCAGTGTGACGGGGATGACATATTATCAAACTTGATCATCTGGCTCCTGAGACTTCCGTATTCTGAGAGGTGAAAGGACTGGAACGGCAGATCTTACAGAGCTCTGTCACCTCATGCGTTACACATTTCTGTAAAACTAGCTCTTGTAAATGAGGCATGACACAAATTTAAAAGAGGTAAATATGTAATTAACTGACATCTCCCTAAAAATACATGTTATTGCTATTAAAAAATTCATTATTTTCAAAGAATTCATGTGCACTCAGTATAAAGTTCATAAAGATCAGATCTCTAAACCCAATGTCAAGGTCACTTTTTAGCAACATCTACTTACATATGTCAGAGAATGATTAACAGCCAAGCAGCATTCAAATTGAAACTTTTGATACAAAAATATAATTTTCTATGTGTAGTACCCATGTTTTAATGAATTTAATTTTTGTGATGTTAATACAAGTTTGATAGTATTTAGATCCCCTCCCTTATTTGTACCTCCCCTCA
>NW_008351640.1:215471-227897 GCF_000622305.1 Nannospalax galili | reverse complement strand
TATATGTAACTGCATATAGAGTTTTCTTTTTGTGCCCAAATATCCTTCAGTGTTGTTCTATCCACTGGGCCCAACAAGAGTTCCATCTCTGTAAGACACTATCTCACCCTCTCCCAGTAGCCAGTGTTTGCCAAAATTCCTTAGCTTGGATGGGATTTCTTACCCACTTCCCCATGACTACTCTGGGATTTTTGTCTGGTTTGTGCTTGCATAGCACTTGTGCATGCTGTCACCACTTCTTTGAATTCATATGTTCGACTGACCAGCTATCTGAAAGACTCTGCTTCCTCTCACAATCTTTTTGCTTTCTCATCTGCAATGATCCCTCAGCATTGGGAAACAGAGGTTTGAAGTAGTTGTCCTATTCAGGGATAAGTACTCTGTGGCTTCTTTGTGGTTGGAACAATGTTGGATAGTTGTGGGTTTATGAGTTAACATCTGCTGCATAAGGAAACTTTTGTGGTGAGAGGTGAGAGATGTATCCATCCTTTGTGTAGAGGTTTCATTGAAGATGTGTCACTTGGGGCAAGCATCTCACTGCAACTTTTATACAGAAATCCATCCTAAAATTCATAGGGATACACAAAAGATGCTGATAACCAAAGCAGTTCTGCACACAAAAACAATGCCAGTGGAATTATCATACAAGTCCTCACTCTATATTAGATAACTATAGTCATAAAAACAGCATGTTTTGGCACAAAAACAGTCTTATAGATCAATGGAACAAAATAGAAGTCCCAAACATAAGTGTATGCAATTACAGCCACCTGACATTTGACAAAGGTTCCAAGAACACTCATTGGAGGAAAGATAACATATTGAAAAAATAATGTTGGCAAAATTGGATCTCCATGTGTAGAAGAATGAAATTGGATGCATAATTATCAGCCTCACAAGTCAACCTCAAATGGATCAAATACCTCAGTGTGAAGGCTGAAATGCTGAATCTCTTGGAAGAATATATAGATAGTACACTAAAAGATACAGATGCAGGAAAGGCCTTTCTAAATCAGACATCAGTTGCTCTGGAATTAAGGTCAACAATCAACAAATAGGACATCATTAAACTAGAAAGTATCTGTGTAGCAAAGGCAACGACCAATTGAGTGACTAGGAAGCCTATGGAATAGAAGAAAATCTTCAACAGCTACACATGGAACAGAGGATTAATATCTAGAATATACAAAAATTAGGAAATAAGCAAGCAAAGCTATGCCCCAATCAAACAATGGGCTATGGATCTGGATGGAGAGCTCCCACAAGAAGAAACAACAATGGTAAGAAATACCTTTAAAGGTGTTCAACATCCTTAGTAGTTACAGAAGTGCAAATTGAAAGTACTTTAAGATTGCATACAACTCCAGTCAGAATGGCCAAGATTAAGAGAACAAATGGCATCAAATGCTAGTGTGGATGCTAGGGAAGAAGAACCCTCATCCACTGTTGATGGGATTACAAATTAGTGCAACCACTTTGGAAATCAGCATGGAGAAGAATCAAAAAAGTACAAATGATTCTACCATATGATAGGGTCATATTACTTTGGCATATGCCCAAAGGACTCATTCTACTGCAGAGAGATGAGTAGTAGGATGCAGAGCCACGTTTGCGCCTGTTCTTTTCACTATAGCTAAGAAATGGGAACGACCTAGGGTGATTCCTCAACTGATGAATGGATAGTGAAAATGTGGTACATTTACACAATGGAGTTCTACTCAGTGGTAAAGAAAAGAGAAATCATGAAACTTGCAGGTAAATGAATGGAATTAGAAACTGTTATACTTGATGAAATACCACAGAATCAGAAAATAAAGTGATGTTTGTTCTCTCTCATTTGTGGATCTTAACTCTAAATGTCAAAATGTTAGTAGATATTCTGGTGTAAACTCAGGAGCCAGGAAAATGAAAAGAATCCATGGAGCTACAGGAAAAGAAGGCACTCCAGAGAGGGAGATAGTAGAAGAAAGCTTTTATTAAGTGGGGAATAGGAAAAATGTGGGTAATTTAACTGGGGAGGGAGTAGGGAGGGTTATAAAAGGGGACTAAAAGGAGAGATAAATAATGAAATGATGGAATAAAGAAACATGGAATAAAGATACATAGGGGAAGCATTAGCCATAAGTTCTACTGAAAAAAATATGTATACAATAAATATACAAGTGCATGTATAGAGTCAAAGGCTATATAACAAAAAAACAGTGTCAGGCAGTAGAAACCTCCCTTAGAGTTGTTGGTCAGAATAATCCAAGAGACTGAGAAAACAACACAGGCTGCTGCTACAACCTATGATTGCCTCCTAGAACTTGAAGGTAAAACCCCATTGTTAAAGACAAGCCACACTTTTGACACGGGACTACTTGTGCCACACCCCTAGACCCATGTAATATCTTACTTTATTCAACATATGCATCCTCATACTTACACACAAATATTCCTTTCACTCCTCATCAAAGAAACTTCTTTTTGCAACAGATGGAGACTATTATAGAATTACAGAAGTGGCCAATGGCAGACAATAAGTGTAGAGCACATCTTTAAAGAAAATAAAACTTTCTAATCCTTCCTGTTCTCATCTATTAGATATTGGGAGGAGGATGATACAGACCCCTTTCCGTGTAAATAGACATTGTTATTTGTCACATTTTTTTGTTTACTATCTCCTGTAGTAGAATATTAACCCTTTGGAAACTAAAGTTTCCTTTACTCTAGTTCACTTATTTACCCTTCATATTGTGCACAAGGGATAGGTCATCTTGGCGGATGTTAGTATACATAGATTAATAGGTGAATTCGATTAGTTTATAGCTGATTGTCTTTCGAGTTTTAGTCTAGAGCTCCACTTTTCTCTTAAATTTTAAAATACTTTCTGCATAGAGACAGGTTTTCAAACATTGACATGATACCTAGATGTACATTACTAATACATTCTAATTAAGAGTAATATTTTGAGCTTAGTCTTAATCATAATCAAAATAAAAATCTAATTAAAAACCAGCCCTCTCATATTTTACTTGGAAGCCATAAAAATATTTATGTGTTCATGTGTTTATCAGTCATTCTCCCTATCATTACATGCTTGAAGGACCAGGTTTGTGAAAGATCTGATACAAATGAAACTGAAAATATACTGAAAAAGAGTACTTGTGGAATGCAAAGTGTTCCTTTGCTACTGTTTTAGCTACAGAGTGTGTCTGCAAGATTCCTTTCCTTTTTCATTGATTGTATACACAGTATTTTCTTTATCCATTCATTCATTGATAAACATTCAAAATGTTTCTTTGGGCTGTGGTATGTCAGGGACATCTGGAATTAGTTCACTGAAAGATGGTTGATTTAATCATTAATGGTCTAGAATTTTTCAGGTTATCTGGACAGAATGATAACCCATGCTGTGAGATGTAAAAGTAAGAAATTTTATAAACTGATATTGTGATTGCTAATCTACACTATCAACTTGACTGGATTTGGAGTCTTCTAAGAGACCCATCTCTGTATATGCCTTTAAAGCAATTTCTGGGGAGGTTTAACTATGGAAGAAAGACCTACCCTGAGTGTGGGTGGTATCCTCCCAGAGGATGAGAGCCTAGACTGATTATAAAGAAAAACGGAAAAATTCGGATGAGCTCTGACATCCCCTTTCTCTGCTTTCTGTTGGCCTCAATGTCAGCAGTACCAGCCAAGTACTCCTAACATCAAGAACTCTTCCAAGTCTTTCCTGCCATGATGGACTCTAGCCTCACAAGCCATGAGCCTAAGTACATCCTTTATCCCATAATGGGCTTTTGTCAGACATTTGCTCAGAGTGATTAGAAAAGTAACTAATATGCACATATTTTTTGAATTTTCTATGTAGATTTTATGTAGCTCTGTTGTAAAACATAACCTGAAAAGCGGTAGAAAATAAATCTAGAAAACAGAGGCCAAAATACACAGAAACACTAATAATCAAGTCTAAAGGGTGTTTTCACCTGTTCACATTGTCTGCTAGCTCCTCAAACCCCAGTCATTTGAGTCTGCTATATCCTATCTGTATTTTCTACAATTTTCATAAAACTGTGGTTTTCTTTTTTTATATTTTATTTATTTTATGTGTATGAGGATATTGCTACATGTAAGTAAGTGCACCCATGTCATGCAATGCCAGCGGAGGACAGAAGAGGCTGTCGGACACCCTGGAACTGGAGTTACAAACAGTTGTTAGCTGCCATGTGGGTGCTGGGATTCAAACTCAGGTCTTCTGCAAGAACAACCAGTGTTCTTAAATGATGAGCCACCTCTCCATTCCCTTTCTTAATAATTTTTTTTCTGGCTTTTCATTTACTTTTTGATGTCTAATGGCCTATTCTATCTACTAGAAAATATATTTTTGTAAATAAGTGCCTATTATTTATTCAACTCCTGTGGTAATCTGGATATAGTAGACAGTAAATGTTTCTGACACATTTTTGAATTGAAAGATAAGCCTGACCCTCTGTTTTCATTTATGCTTATCTCAGGAGTGTGATTCATTAACAGAGATGCATTTCAGGCTCCAGTTACAGCACATGCTTATCCCAATAGTGTGGTTGCTCATAAGGACACTGTTCATTCTCAATAATGCTCCACTTGGGTGAAAAATCTCATGCAATCCTTGTTTTAACCATTATAAAAACAAGGCCTCTAAAGCAGTATAAAGTGGCAAAAGATTTTGTTCACCACAGTGTCATTCAGCTTTGTGGTCATGTCTTTTAAATGTTTTCAGTATCTTAACACTAGCTTTGCTTCTTTCTTATTTAAACTCCATATGGTTATTTTATGGCACCTGGGTAACTTAAACTTATAATCTCAGGATATTACTTTTTCTATTCTTTATGTCCTTTCCCAGAATGTTTAATTGACTTCTAAACTCAATTTTTCTACTTCTAAATTGCAAAACTGAATATGGATTTTTTTTCTTTTGGTATTTGTTTAATTTATTGAGTTTTTGGCATTTTATATAATACATAATCAAATTTAGACCCCTCCCCTCTCTGTCATATTTCTAGACAACTGAAATTTCTTACTGCATGGTAAATATGGGTCCTTATATTTACCGACAAGTATACCATACACTACTTATCAAGGAAACTTCTTTTGCAACAAATGGAGACTATTACAGAGTTTTTCAACTGGTCACACTCAGAGAATATATGCCTAACCCTAAGTGACACATCTACAGTGGAACGTCGACACCCAAGGTTCATGGAACACACTAAAACAGGGGCTGGAGAGATTACTAATATAGCTCTCAACTCTTAAGCAGCGAATCACAAGAGTGCGATTCATACAGAAGGCCACAATTGGCCAAGATTTAGAGAGTAAAAGACTTCAGAGTGCATGTCCCTGGATCAGAATTTAATGTTAACGTCTTTCTTTTTTGAGAGTTCTATGCATGAGTATTATATTGGCGTTATTTATACCACTCCTAGTTCTCCTTCAACTCTTCCCAAAGATTCGCTAGCCAATATATTATATTTTCTGAAAAAGACAGATTTTAGAGTTGTACATTAATGAAACTAATTTTTAAATGGAGTATTATACAAGGAATTGTTTGGAATGATCTTGGATGTGACCAATATATTGTATAATCTAGAGAAAGCAAACATTAGTGGTTGCAGATACTGGGAAATGGGGAGAATGTTATTGTTGTGGCCCTGCGTGTTTGTCCCTCAGATCCTCTCATCACATGTCTCATAAATGCTGACTGACACTCAGCGTTAGTTATGATTCAAATTTGGAGGAGTAAAGAATTAAAGAATGTTCTTGGCTCATATAAACTTCTTAGATGCTCAACCCATCCACAAACACACAACTGACTTGAATTGTATTTATGTATTCTTTATGTGCAGTATCAACATTGTATATCCAATGCTATAAATTGAATCACAGTGAAATCTATGCATAAATGAGCATGCAGATACATATTTTTAACATATAAAGTTCACATATATATCATATACAAGTGGGATTTGATTTAAAAAAGAAATATAATTTATGCAATGTATTTGTTCATTTATTCATGGGAATTTAGTAGCTGTTTATTACATAGGACTTTCATACTAGATTATCTACAAAATGAGCAACATAGATTTTGAAAAATTTTATAGGATGAATAATCCAATTTTGATTGCTTAGAGAAATTGTCTATTAATGATTTCTTAGGGGTAGATGAGTATTTTCCATGAAAACTTCCTGAAATGATTTTACTCATAGGTTTTCATGTCTTTATTTTTGGGGACCACAACATATAAGAATGTTAGTAGCCTAAACTCCTGTTTCAGTTAAGTGACAATATTTCTGGAATTGTTTTTCAGTACCATACCTATGAAAGAATAAGTTTCAAAGTGCAGGGTCATAAAAAAAATGTCTCTGAAGTAGGTCTAATATCAGAAAATGCTACTTAGCTTCCACCAATTTACTTAGGGAGCTGAGACTTACCATGATTGAGTAAGCAACATTATTCCATCCAAAAATATGCTTTTCTTCTCATTCCAGGAATATATATGTTACTTTATGAAGGAACAGGATTTTTGTTTAAATTTTTATTAGTTTCATTTTTTGTTTGTTTTGTGTGTAGGAATATGGCACATGTATGTAGGTCAGAAGACAATTAAGAATTCGGTTCTCTCCTTCCAGGGTGTGGATCCTAGGGATCTAAGTCAGGTCATCAAATGTCTGTAGGAACTGAGCCATCTCTTCAGTTAAAAAAGGGGATTTAAGAATATCATTGATAATGTATATATTAGAAGAATACACTGTTTTGTCCATGTGGGATCAATCTAATATGAATTCTTAACTATGGAAAATCAGTCTAAAACAAAGAAAAGGCAGTTTTGCAAGGAATCACTTTGCTTTTCTTGTCCATTGATGCTACTAAAGGTGTAAAAGGTGGCCATAAGTTAAGGAATGTAACTAGACTGGGTACATATGATAATTTATTATAGTCCCAATAGATAAGGAATATACTGCTCATAATAAATCTTCACATTCAACAATTGCTGAGTATGAGATGACTAGTTCTCAACTTTACTGCACATTAAAATCATCTGAAGTGATCTTAGCAATTATATTTCCAAACCTCACTTCAACTCAATTAAGTTAGAATTACTGGGATTAGATGAATAGTAATGTGCTACTCCCCACAAGATTTCTATATGAAAGTTCATTTTGTGGACTTCTCACACAGGGCCTTCTGCTGGAGACTATTTTAGCTAGTGGTATTGCAATGGAAATATTCGTGGATTGTTCCTAATCTGTGAACAGTGGCTACTCTTGAATGAGCAAGTACTTTAAGACTCATTACCTTATTTCAAATATGTTAGAACCTTTCTTAGAAACAATATGTTTTCAAAAAAAATAACAGTATTGTGTCTTTTCAGAATGCCTCTTCACATTAAACTGGAGCAGCTGAGAGTAGATTGTCAGGCCATGGCACTGAAATAATATGATAAATTGGGGATCACAAAAAAAGAGAAAAAAAAAGGCAAGTATTGAAAAAATACTGACTTTTAAATGGGAATATATTTGGTGCATTATAAAGCTTATAACCTCCTCAACCAAAATGTGGAAACTCAGGCCAACGAGATGATTCTATAATTAAAGGCACATGCTGCCTAAGCCTGACAACCTTAGTTCCATCCAGGTATTCATGCAGTGGAAGGACAGAACAGTTTCTGCAAGTTGCCCCCTGCACTCCACACTATGGCATTCACACCCTGCACACACACAACACACACACACATACACACACACACACACATACACTAAGAAAGAGAGAGAGAAAGAAAGAAAAAGAAAGAAAGAAGAAAGCAAAAAAGAAATAATGCAGTTTTACAATGTAAATGTGGAAGCTATTTTAAAAGAAACTGCACCAATTTTATCTTGGCTAAAAAAGACTTAAGTTTCATAATTGAAAATAGTATGGTAAATACACATTTTCCAAGAAGTGGTTTTATTTTACTTGATTGTATATCATTTTATGTGACAATAGTTTATCAGATACAATGTGATACTAAAATATATGAATACATTTTGAGATGATTTTGCCGAGTTAATTAAATATAGGTCATCTTGTGTAATTAGTATTTGTGTTGGGTAATGTAAACTACTCTTTTAATAAAATTATAATTGTAATTATAAAATTACAATACATTATTAACTATAGTCATGCTATCTGTCAATATTTTGTCTTTAACAAAGGAAAAGGATAAACAGGGGCTGGTAATACTTTTGAATTTGTGTAGTATTTTACATGGATTGAAAATCCAGTTACTATAAACGTGACTGAATTGAATTATAAGATATAAAAGCAGGTGATATGAGAAATTATGATTGAAAACAGTTAAATCAGCTGCTCAAAAGGGTTAAAATTACTGTGCTACAAGTTCAATGACATATCTTTGTTCGAATGAACCATTTACTTTTGCTGCTGGAAAAGAGTGAATCAGAGAGAAATCTGGAAAGTAAATAGAATCAGTTAGGACACATGCATAGACTATATTAAAATTCTCTAACCGGAGGTATGAACACAATGCTAAAAATAAATGAAGCAGTGGCTTAAAAATCCACTCAACTAGAATATTACATTTATTAAAATTATCTTTCAAAGGTGAAAGATGAAGACCTCAAATAAAAAAAAATCCTGAAGAAATTTTAATGGACTTGCTTACTATTTAAAAATGGTAAAAGAATTTCTTCAGATGTAAGGAAAATAATATAGTAAAAATTCAGATTTACATAAAAGCAATATCAAAGAAAAATGAATATGAATACAATATGACATTTTCTTATTAAATAATTTGCTTGGTAACTATGTGTTTAAAGCAATAAAGCAGACATGTAGCACCATGTAAGATAATAGAAGGTACCAGTAAGCAAAATGAACACCATCCATGTTATAAGATGTGGGAAGGAGGAATGGTGGAAATTAGTGTGTTAACACTGCAAAATCTAGTGCAGCTACCATTTTAAAGTATAATATTTTATGGGGCTGGAGAGATTTCTCAGTGGTCAAGAACACTGGTTGCTCTTGTAGAGGACCCAGGTTTGGATCTCAGTACCCACATGGCAGCTAATAACCATTCAGAACTCCAGGAGAACCAATACTCTTTTCTGTCTTCCACAAGCATTGCACGACATGTGGGTGCACTTACATAAGTGAAGGCATAGCAATCATACACATAAAATGTTTTAAAAGCATAATAATTTAGGATGAAAACAGGCATGTAACTCTGTAAAATGCTATATCAAAACCTAAGAAGGCAAAGATTTTCTCTTGCTCTGTGGACTTCCTTTTCACTTGATTGGTTGTTTCCTTTGTTTTACAGAAGGGTTTTAGTTTAATGAAGTCCCATTTCTGAATTGTTCACCTAATTGCAGAACGAGTGAGTCCAATTTAGAAAGTACTTTACTGCAAGTATGTGTTGTAGGGTACTGCCCATGTTTTCTTCTTCAGTGTTTCAGTGGAAGCCTTTGTGACCTATTTGGAGCTGACTTTGA
Source organism: Nannospalax galili (assembly GCF_000622305.1). Classification (NCBI taxonomy): domain Eukaryota; kingdom Metazoa; phylum Chordata; class Mammalia; order Rodentia; family Spalacidae; genus Nannospalax; species Nannospalax galili. The sequence continues at coordinate 218,378 of NW_008351640.1, read as the reverse complement.
CAAGATGATAGATATGGGTCTAATCTCATTCTTCTGCACATTGACATCCAGGTTTTTCAACATGAGAATACATTAAATTGTGTGGGGCAGTAAACGGAGGTGTGGATAGGTGAAGAGCTATAAACATCATTAAATTATATTGTATGACAATCACAAAATTTCAATAAAAATTAAAATTATTAAACAATATATCTAAAGCTGGGCATCATGGTGCATGCTTTTAATTCCTGCACTCAAGAGACAGAGGCAGGAGGATCTCTGTAAGTTCCAGCCCAGGTGGTGATTCAGGGAGACCCTGTCTTAAAAAAAGAAAAGTAAAATTTTAACAATGGTCTTAGTAATTAGGAAAATTCGATTAAAAAGCTTTTAATATTTAATCTTATCCCAGTCTGGCTGAGATCAAGAGAACAAATGACACCAAATGCTGGTGAGGATGTTGGGCTTACAGAACTCTCACTGGAGTACTCTCATTTACTACTGGTGGGTTTGCAAACAAGTGCAACTACTGTGGAAATTAGTATGAATAACTATTAAAATAGTGCTAAAAATAGATTTACCATATGATACATTTTCATGACTCCTTTGCATATACCCAAGGACTCAATATCCTATTACAATATCCTATTATAGAGATATTTGTGTATCCATGTTTATTGCTGATCTTTTCATAGTAGCTAGGAAAAGGAAGCAACCTTAATGCCCTCAATCAATGAATGATAATGAAAATGTGATACATTTACGCAATGAGTTCTACACAGTAGTAAAAAAATGAAATTTGGGGCTGCAGAGATGGCTCAGCAGTTAAAAGCACTGGCTTCTCTTGCAGAGGACCTGGGTTCTATTCCAGGTATCCACATGGTGGCTAACAACTATCTGAAAGCCAGTTCCAGGGGATCTGACCTTCACGGCCATTGTACAACATGAACGAACCTACCTACATGCAGACAATACACTCATACACATAAAATTTGAAAAATTTGAAAAATGAAATTGAAAGAGATATTGAAAGAAGAAAAAAAATGAAAAATTTTAAAAGTAAATCATGAAATTTTCAGGTTAACGGATGAAGCTAGCACCCATTATACTAAATGAGGTAACACAAACTCAGATAAACAAGTGATGCATGTTTGCTCTCATTTATGGATCCTAGCTCCAAATCCATACATGTGAGTATATATCCTCATTAACCATAGAAGACAGGCAAATGGAAAGGAATCATGGGGGTAAAGGGGTAGAAGGAGCCCAAGTGAGAGAAATAGTAGGAACAGTTTGGAAATGGGAGGAGGAAATGAGGAAAATGGGGAGAGTGTAAGGAGGGCTATATAGGTGGAGAAAGAGGAAAAAGAGACAAAACCAATGCTTAGGTGGTATGAAAAATCAAAAGGAAATATATTCATTAATAAGCCTACTCAAAATTACACATTATATATAAATATATATTACACACAATACACAGGCAAGGGGGGGGACTTCCCTTTGAGCTGTTAGTCAGGGTGGTCTTATTTCCACAGCCCTTGATTGCCCCCCAGAATTTGAAGTTAAGAACCTGTTGCTGAAGACACTGCATACTTTAGAAACAGGACATGGAGCAATTGAGCTGGAGCTGCAGAAGCCTCTTCCCTCAAGACTAGATCTAACAATAGTAGGAGGTGTTATGCAAGCTGCTAAGAAAGAAAGCCAATCAATGATCCTGCCCAGCTGTGAAGCCTCATTGCTACTGCTTAACTTTCATAGTGTCTGAAGACCCTATGTAAACTACCTATAGAGAAAATTTATCATCAGCATTACCCAGCTGTGAATTCTGTGAGCTACAACTGTCCTGGAAAAGTTCCCCGAAGGTATAATAGTGGTGTAAATATTATGGGAATAAACAACCTGATATTGAGAGTCAGTCCTAGGATCCTGGAGCTAGAGAGGCCACAGGACATAAGGGAGAGCCTAACACTATTATTCTGCTAAATAGATAAAATATTAAACTGACTCTTAATGACTTATTGTTATAGCCATAGATCAATATATCTTTCAGCTCTCAACAGAGAAGTTTCTTTATGCAGCAGACGGTGATTAACAAAGAAAAACCCACCTAGGCAATATGTAGAGAACAAGTAAGTGGCTACAGACTGCTTATGACTGAACAGGACACCTGTATCTAGGGAATTTTTGAAAAGAATTTTAAATAAATTAAAAATGTTAACTTGTTTCTATATTGTTTGTGAATATTTTGCTTTCAGCTATAACTGAACAACTGTGTGTACAGCTGTTCATCCTTTTTGTCTTGGATTTGGAACTTGCCAAATAATCATAGTATTTGGGAAGCCAGCTAAGTTTCCCTAGCTGTGCAAGGTTGGAAAAATTTTGATCATGGTTGGTCTTGAGCTCAACATTTAATGGATTAGCCAACTTTGGATTCTTTAGGACTAAAGCTTAGAAAAATTTAAGTTGACTTTATATAAACTTTTTTTTCTGTCAACTATTACTATTATTTCAAATTTTCTATTTAACAAAAATTAAATTGCTAAGTAGTTGCTTCTGTTCTTTTTTCACTGTTTCTTTAAGCATATTTTGTGGGGCTTTCTTATTCTCTTTATATTTTTAAAAATTCTTTATTGCTAATTTTGATTAGCCTACCTTGTAATCAATCTAATGACTGCATAGGAAAGTGCTTTCAAATTTCCATAGCAACAGTTGTTATCGTCAGTTTCCTCTGGCTATTAAAAATGACTTGATGTTATTTATAAATGCTTTAATTCTTCATATTGCTTTAAAAATTATTTAGTTAGCCTTGTGTTCTTTAAGAAGGTTGAAAATTTGGAAAGGAAGTGAATAAAAAATCATATTATAGGAACAGTGACAAATTTGAAATTATTATGGAAGCTTAGTAGTACAATTTTGTCAGTAAACAATATT
>NW_008351640.1:202199-215414 GCF_000622305.1 Nannospalax galili | reverse complement strand
TATATATAATTTTTTAGTTTGGGAATTACAGTACATTCTATTTCTTTCTTTTTAACTTCCTGGACTCTGATTTTTATTTCTAGAAGTTCAATTAGGGCAAAGGTAAAAACATACTGAGCCTGAGAAACAACAATAGAAAAATAATGGAAAGGCCCTTGGTGCCTGGTAATGACTTTTGTAGTGGTCTTTTCTCCAACACGTTGCATGGTTCGGCATGTCTTCCTTGCTCTTTACAGAAAAATGAACTGACATGTTCTTTGGGATAGTACTTATTGCATTTGATTTTGATGTGTTCATTAGGTTCATCAGCAACCTGGGTATTGTTGTTTTAACAGTTTAAAAATCTAACACTCACACAATAACCAGTCTGCAAGAATGAGCAAATACAAATGGAACTTTTTGAAAGAGAGTTTTTCTTGCTACATGTACTATTATGGGTAAACAATATTCAAAATGAACAAGGGGTTTTCAAGTATAAAGTTACCATTATATTTAATTACAGATACATACAAACATTTATTTCATTGGCATTTGCAGTCTGTGGTAATAAAAGTATGACTTATTCTTAGTAATAAATTAGCAAAGGATTCTCCCATTCTTATTTTTTTCTTACCCTATCAAATTGCACTTAAAACACCCTTGTTAATTTTGCTAAATGAGTCATTTAAGCAAGATACACTATTTTGAATTAAGATGCATTCACGTTGGGAATGTTAATCTGTTGGAGTAAAGAGACATCAATTTCATTTTGCAAATGAGTACTGGCTTTCAATGTTCATGAAGTCAATACACATACAAATCACTGAACATATTATTTAGTAGGGTGTCAAAAGAAATGAACATGTCTTATATTTTTGGAAATGATGGCACAGTTTAATCACTAAAATACACAAGTGAGTATGCCTATAAATGCCTTGAAAGATTGTATTATTACGTAAAGAGAATAATGGCAATTTGCCTCTACCATGCCTTAGAAGCCCCTGTAAAATTAATGCATTGCAACACTTTTGGCTTTGTGTACAAATATCAACAAGAAATAAACCTGAACTTTATTTTAGAATGCTGTGAAGTTCTTCAGTTCACATGTTGTTCTTTATATAATTAGATTAATTGAAAACCAACTTTTCTATCAGTGAAAGAAAAAGCAAAGCTCCAGAGGGAAACATTAGTTCAAAACTACACAGAGAAATTACACAGACAATATCGGTACATGAAGGTTATATAATAAGAAAAAGTGCCTGCCAGGAGATATCTCCCTTCCAGTTGTTGACCAGGTAGTTAAAGAGACTCCCAAAATTCACATAGGCTATTGCCACAGCGATTGATCGCCTCCGAGAGCTTGAATGTCAGACCCATTGCCAGAGACAAAGCATTCTTCAGACACAGGGGTTGGAATGAGGGGGCAGAACTGACATGGAAGCCACTTCCCGGAAGGTTAGCTTTTATAGTTTTGGAAAACACACTGCAGGCTGCTAGAGAGAACATAAGTCAATGGTCTAACCCAATCTTTAAGGTGAAATAACCACAACAATGACTGGTACAGCAAACTATAATGGTGCAATAGTGGCATTTTTATCTTAGTAAAAAACAACAGCTACCTAATTGGACTTAAAGCCCACTCAATGGGAGGGAACTCATCTGCGGTACTATAAACATATTCAAATATAAATGGCTGGAGAACTCATATATCTTAGAGAAAAATCCAAAGCTATGCAAATATAATTTCTTAATATGTGCTAAATATGGATCCTTATATTTACAGACAAGTGTGCCAGCCACCAGTCATCAAACATGCTTCTTTGAAACAGACTTCTAAGATGTTCTACAACTTGTCACAAACAGAGATTAGTTGTTTGTTAAATGCCCAACCCTATAACACATCTACAACGGAACCTTTATGCCTAAGACTTATGGAACCTATTGGAACAAGGTTAGAGAGAATACTTCAGTTCTCATTCTTTCAATTATCATTAATAAAGCTCCCTCATGAAACAGAGGGCAATGAATACAAAGGGCCACAAATGGCCAAACCATAGAGAATAAGAGTCTGAAGAATGAGGGTTCTTGGACCCATATTAAACTTCACCAAACCCCTGGCTCAGGGCCTATTATGGAAGAGGTGGTGGAAAGATTGTAAGAGCCATGGGAGGAGGTACATGACCACATGAATACAGAGTCTTACAGGCTTCTGGGACCATGTGCATGTGAACTTACATCAATGGTAACAGCGTGCACAAGACCCTTGCAAATGCAAGCAGACAAAAACCCAGCCTAGAACTGTGGAAATGGGCAGCTACTACTGGGCAGTTGATTACTGCTGGGTGAGGAAGAGCTAGCTGATCTTCGTTAAGGGAGTGACTACAGATAGACTCACTAGACCCCAGTGGATAAAAATGCACTAAAGGATTTCAGGTGATACTAACTTGGCTTGATAGGCCTTAACATAAATGACAGAATGCATGAAATCCAGTCAGGGGTCTATGGGAGAATGCCAATGAGGCAGGGCATATAAAGATGATCAAGATGTTGTGTATGAAATACACAAAAATTCAGTAAAATAAAAAAATACTTTCTTTTAAAAAGAAAGTAGAAAAATTAAAGACATACTAATTGATGGCAACTACTATAAATGCTATATCTGTATGTGAGTGGAAAGTTGAGCCTTATGTGAGGTCAACCTTAAACCAGATGTGTGAGAATAGAATATTAAAGATGTTCCAAATGTGTGTGAATGTGTTTGTATATATATATATATATATATATGTGTGTGTGTGTGTGTGTGTGTGTTCTTGTTTGAACTTGTGTGTGCATATGTGCATGTGTGTAGGTTTGTGTACCTGTGTGTATGTGTCCACTCATAAAACAAATTGATCTTGCCAGGCATAGTGGCGCATGCCTTTTATACCAGCACTCGGGAGGCTGAGACAGGCGGATCTCTGTGATTTCAAGGCCAGCCTGGTCTACATATTGAGTTCCAGGACAGTTGGGGCTACGGGAAGACCCTGTCTCAAAAAGACCAAAAAAAAAAAAAAAAACAAAATTGATCTTCCTCTGACCTTCATACTATTAGTGCTAACCTGAGAATATATGGGAACTTTCTTTGACCCCTCCTTTCCTAGGTAATGAACTTCACAGTATATATGCTGATTTCAACATAGTATGCAATATGTAAATATATATATGAGAAAATGAATAAAATGGGGGTGTTTAAATGAGAGGCAGAAGGGAAGGTTTTTCAAAGAAATTTGGAGATAAAAGGGAAAAAGGAGCTCAAGAGAGGTGGGACATACGAGAATGGTATTATCAAGGGAGAAATGGGGAAAATGGGAACACTTTAAATGGGGAAGGCATGGAGGAGGGGTTAGATGAGGAGAGAGAGAGAAAGAGGAGAGATAAATAATGCCTAGCTAATGTAAAAACACATAAGAGTCCAACAACCTAATTATAAATTACACATACAATATCTCCACATGAGTCCATGTGTATAGCTGAAGGCTACATAACAAGAAAGAGTACCAGGCAGGAGAAACCTTCCTCTCAGTTGTTGGCCAGGGTAGTCCAAGAGACTCCCAAAATTACAAAGGCTATTACCACAGCCCTTGATTGCCTTCTATTACCTGAAGATAAGACCCAATTGCTGAAGACAGAACATACTTCGGGCACAGGATCTGGAACAACATGACTGGAACTGACCTGGAAGTCACCTCCCCTGAAGGCTAGCTCTCATAGCTTTGGACAGTACTATGCAAGTTGCTAAGGTGGAAAATGTCAATCGATGTTCCAACACCAGCTTCAACACCAAATAGTCACATCAAAGACCAGCACAATAAATGACATTGGTGCAGTAGTGGTACTTTTATCTTGGAGGTAATCAAAGCTACATAATTCGACTAAAAGCCCACTCAATGGAAGGAAACTCATGCGTGGTACTGTAAACATAGCCAAATACATATAGCTGGAGAGGTCATAGATCTTTGAGAAAACCCCATGACTGTCACATCCCTAAACTAATGTAATTTCTTACTATGTGCAAAATATATGTTCTTATACTCGCAAATATCCCAGTTACCACTAATGAAAGCAGCTGGTTTTGTACTAGACAGAGTCTATTACAGAGTACCACAACTTGTCACATACAAACATTTTCTGTGAAATGCACAAGCCTAAGTGGCACATCTACAATAGAATCTCTACATGTAAGACACAGAACATGGAACAAGTGGTAAAGCAGACACTAATGAATATCTCAATTCTCACTAATAAAGCTCCCTCATGTAACAGAGTCCTAGGAACACAAAAGGTCACAAATGGCTGAAGCATAGAGATTTAGAGTCTACAGAATGGTGGTTCTTCGACAGAACTCCTATATGAAACTAAACCCACCCAGGATTCATGGACCATTGCAGAAGAGGCAATGGAAAGATTGTAAGAACCTGGGAGGAAGTGCATGGCTATATAGAAATAGAGTCCTACAAGTTCCCAGAACCCTGCTCCTATAAACCTATAGCAATGGTGTCAGCATGCACAGGGCCCATGCAAACTCAAGCAGACAAAAACCCAGCACAGAACTGGGGAAATGGACAGCTGACTCTAATCTTAGCTGAAGAAATATTGTCAACTGATTATTGCTGGGTGAGGAAGAGCTGATCTTCCTAAAGCAAGGGTCTCTAGATAGACTGACTAGACCTGAGTAGCTGACCTGGCACTGAGGCACATATAGGGACACTAACTTGACACAATATGCCTTAATACAGAATGTATGAATTCTAGTTGGGGGGCTATGAGAGGGTGCCAGTGAGGAAAGGGGTATAAAGATGATTAAGATTGATTGAGACATTCTGTATGAAATTTTCAAAACTTTAAGAAAAATTTTAAAAAATGGATCATAAGAAAAAGTTATATTCTGGGTTTGGGATGCTTCAATTATTATTATTATTATTATTATTATTTGTGTGTGTGCGCATGTGTAAGTGCTGGGCATGACATAGGTGTGGCAGTCAGAGGACAAGCTGCAAGATTGCATTTTCTCCTTTCACCATATGGATTTGTAGGATCCAACTCAGACTGTTAGACAAGCTTTACAGCAAGGATCTTTACCTGCTGACCCATGATCTAGCCTACCCATGATCTACATTTGGTTGACCTCAGAGCCACATAGGCAAATCCACTAATATTATTGCATTCTACCCCATATGCTAATCATATGAACTATGTGACCATATTTAGCACCCAAATAAGCTCTTAAAACAGCACTGTTATCACCTCCAAAGAACAAATGAGAAAACTAATAGAGGGAGAAGCTGAGGAATTCCCTAAACCCCATACGGTGAATGGAACTAGTAGATTTTCTCCACAGTTAGTACACTGTGGGACACCATGTAACTCTGGGACTGGTCACATTTCAGGTTGAAAATCCTGAATCTGAACTGTATCCTTACCAGTTTCAGTTTTACTTGAGACTAATGTGTTTATCATAGTGAAAGCATCTCACATCTGATAATTCCTAAGATCTACATGCTGGTTAAGGTTAGCTGCTGTATACACATGACTTATTGTTTGTGTTCAGCCTCATGTATTTCATGACAGCTAGAGCTGTACCTAACTATTTATATATCCACCTGAGCTCTGCGAATATCCAGGGTATACCTTGACCCTAGCTTCTTGAATAGAAACCTCTGGACATTACAAGTCAAAACAGAAGGAGATGCCTGTCTCCTAAACTCTATCACATACAGAATTTTACCAAAAGCTATGACATCTAAACATAACATTATTTTAGCCTGGACATAGTTGGATAATTCTATCTTAGAAAATAAGGATGGTGACACATCCCAGGCCTCGGGAGGCAGAGATACATGTAGGCAGTTTTCTGTGAGATAGAGTCCAGCCTGGCCCACATCATGACTTAGAAATAGGCAGGGACTAGGGAGACCCTGTCAAATAAAATCATAAATAAATAAAATAATGATAATGACAAAAAGCATTTTTAAATGATCTCCTTTCAAATGGGAGAAAGATTGATTATGTTACTAAGAATATATAATATTACATGATTACAGATGTACTCCATCCCCCAAATATCATTTATTCATTTGAACAAAAGTAGAAAATTAATCCATTATATGTTCTCCAATTTTTATACATGACTTAATAATTCTGTATGTGTCACTTGTGAGCATTCATACTCTCTTATGAACATTAGAAAGGAAGAGTTAAGGTGTTTCATTCCTTACAGAACCATTTGAGCAAAGCAAGCTGAATACTGAACTGAGCATGAATACACTTCATCTTTCCTTCCTGATGTGGAAGACGTAGTTCACAGATTAAAAAAAAAAAAAAAAAAAAAAAAACCTAGATAGAGAGCGACTATGAAGACAGTGGATATGGAGAAATGTTATATATATATATATATATATGGAGTAATGTTATAATTTCTGTTTGCAGATGTCTTGGAAATTTGATCCTTACATTCACAATCTTATATAAATAACAAATTAGTTTGTTATTGAAATTATCAACGGTTTCATTAATCAGGCGGGAGAGATGACTCGGTGGTTAAGAACACTGGTTGCTCTTACAGAGGACCTGAGTTCAGTCTCCAGCACCCACATGGGAGCTAACAACTGTCTGTACATCCAGTTCTAGGAGATCCAAAACCTCTTCTGACCTCCATGGGCATTGCATGATATGGTATACTTATATGCATACAGGTGATACATTCATGTACATAAAACAATAAATTAAATATTAATTTCTTCTTTCTTTCTTGAGTTCTTTGTATATTCTGGATATTAATCGTATGTCAGATATGTGACTGGTGGAGATTTTCTCCCACTCAGTGAGTTACCTCTTCCTTTCCTTAGTTCTTTCTTTTTCTGTACAAAAACCTTGTAATTTAATTAGGTCCCACTTATTGATTGTTGACTTAAGCGCCTGAGTAGCTGGTGTCTGATTTAGAAAGTCCTTTCCTACTTATATCTTGGAGGGTGCTACTTATGTTTTCTTCTAGTTGTATCCAAATTTCAGGTTTTATATTGAGGTCTTTTATTCATTTGGAATTGACTTTTGTGCAGGGTGAAAAATAAGGGTCAAGTTTCATTTTTCTGCAGGGGGAGATCCAGTTTTACCAGCACCATTTGTGGAAGATGATGTCTTCCTCCATGTGTGTTCTTAATACCTTTTGTTGAATGTCAGTTGACTGAAATTATATGAACTCATGTTTGAGTCATCTGTTGTGTTCCATTGATCTACATGTCTATTTTTGTGCCAGTGCCACGTTGTTTTTATGACTAAAGCTCTGCAATATAATCTGAGATCTGGTATGGTGATTCCCCCCAGGATTTTTCTTTATGCCCAAGATTGTTTTGGCAATCCGGGGTCTTTTGTAATTCCATATGAATTTTAGGATGATTTTGTCAAGCTGTGTGGAGAATGTCATGGGCGTTTTGATTGTGATTGCATTGAATATATAAACTAATTTTGGTAAAATGGTCATGTTACAATATTGATTTTACCAATCCATGAGCATGGTAGGGCTTTCCATTTCCTACTGTATTCCTCTATCTCTTTCTTTACAGTTTTGAAATTTTCATTTTAGCGATCTTTAATGTCTTTGCTTAAGTTTATTACTAAATATGTTTTAAGGCTATTGAGAATGGGAGGGTTTTCTCGAGTGCTTTTTCTGATTGCTTGATATTGGTATATAGAAAGGCTACTGATTTTTGTAAGTTGATTTTAATAGACCTAAACAGAGAGTACTCAAACAAAATAAAAATGGCTAAGAAACATCTTAAAAAGTGCCCAACATCTTAGTAACTAGAAAAATGCAGATAAAAACACTTTAATAGTCCATCTTACTCCAGTCAGATTGGCAAAGATCAAGAGAATGGAAAACTGCAAACGCTGGAGAAAGGAGATCACTCATTCACTGCTGGTGGGAAGGCAAACTCATGCAACCACTATAGAAAGCAGTGTGGCGAACACTCAACAAAACTAAAAATGAACCTACTATATGATCCAGTGATAACACTTCTTGGCATATACCCAAATGACTCGTCATACTGTAGAGATACCTGTATATCCATGTTTGTTGCTGCCTTCTTCACGATAGCTAAGAAATGAAAACAACCTAAATATCCCTCAACAGATGGATAGTTAATGAAAATGTGGTACATCTACTCAGTCGAGTTCTACTTATCAGTAGGAAAAGATGAAATTATGAAATTTGCAGGTAAATTGGTGGAGCTAGAGAGTTCTATACTGAGTGAAGTAACACAAATGCAGAAAACAAGTGGTGTATGTTCTCCCTCATTTGTGAATTTTAGCACCAATCCTTATATGTGGTTATAAAAATTCTGATGTGACACCAGGAGCGAGGTAACAGGAAAGGATATATGGAGGTAAAGGAATATAAACAACCTGAATGAGGGATAGTAAGGAATAGATGTTACCTGAGGGAGGTGGGAAAAGTGGGAGTAACTTGCAGGGAGGATAGGAGGAGGAGGGATATGCAAAGGACTATGGTGGGAGGGGAGGAAAGCCAGGGGAGGAAAGAGGGCAGGAATCTGGAAATACTGGGGGGACGGTGGGGAATAATAGGGGCACTTTGACTAGGGAGGGAGGAGAGAGGGAGGCTGGATGGGAGAAAAAAAAAGTGGAGAAGAATGAATCTCAGTGGTCTAGGAAACCTAGAGGGAAAAGTGATGCTCTAGAAACCCTATGAGAAATGCACATAGAGTATCTGAACATTAATGAATATGTATACATGGGAGTTGTTTAACAGGGAACTCAGTGCCAAATAGAAGAGCCCTCCCTCAGAGTGACAAACATGCCATACAGCACTCATCAAAGAAGCTTCATTTTGTAATAGATGGAGGCTACTGCAGAATTGCACATATGGTCAGGCACAGAGAACATTCACCTGAGAAATACCCAGTACTAGGTGACACATCTGCAATCGAATCTCTGCAACTAAGGTCCATGGAACATAGTGGAATAAGGGGTAGAGAGAGGGATAATGCACACCTCAACTCTCACTAGTGAGGCTTCCATGTACATCAGAGTGTAATGCACACAGAAGGCTACAACTGGCCAAATTTTGGAGAACAAGAGACTGTAGAGTGTAGGATGGGACTCCTATATGGAACCTCACCCAGCCACGGCTCAGGGACAATTGTGGAAGTGGAGGCAGAAAGATTCTAATAGCCAAGGCTGGATAGTAAACACAGGGAGGTGGATGCTTCCAGGCCACTGGAGTCTTGCTCACATGAGCCTGTGGGAGCAGCGGTGTATGATGTGGGACCCATGTCAGCTCAATTAAACAAGTGCCCAAAAGGGAGGTGTAAATAGGTGTTGGGCCAGCCCTAAATTGAGAACTATTTGATTCTGGTTGCTGCTGGGTGAGGAAGAATATGACTTACAGTGGAACACTGGGTAGATTAAATAGACTCTAGTGAATGCATTTACACTGAAGGACATTTGGGTACAAATACTTGAATGAATAGGACTCAGCTTGTATGGCAGAATGACAGAGTTTGGTGCGGGGGTGGGGGAGGCATGGATGGGAAAGGGGCTCTGGATTTGAGTGGAAAATGCCTTATGAAATTTTAAAAGATCAATAACAACAAAGCAAAACAAAAACTATAGATAGATCAACCATATGATCCAACTACACCTACCTCTCCTGGACATCTCCCCAAAGGACTCCAAGTCAACATATCACAGAGGTATTTACACATTGGTGTTACTGCAGCACTATGCAAGTAAGTTATGGAACCAACCTAGGTATCCAACAGCAGAGGACTGGATAAAAGAAATGTTCTAATCTACAAAGAAGAACAAAGTTATGTTGTTTCAGGAAAATGGATGTGAATGAGAACAATCACACTGAGCAAATTAAGCCAGTCTCCCAAAGGCAGATGTCATATGCTTTCTCTCATCCGTGGTCCCTAAGTTTTATAGAGAGACATTAAATAATATGTGTATATATAATGTAAAGGTAGCAGTGAAACTTCATAGGGGCACAAAAGGGACTACCAAGACAAGGAGCAGTGGAAAGGGAGAGGAAAGCAGTTAGAGAAAATGTGTTCAACACATAACGTATACTTATGTGGAAGTGTCTTATATAACACAGATTCAATGAATACATACAATGAAATAATCTAAATAAAATATTAAAACAGTTTTATAAATCTAAAAAATTAAAAATAATCTGCAGCAACAACTCACAGCTCTATAATTTCATAAGGGGCCCTGAGGCTTCATATACAAATTTACCCACAAAAAATAAAGTTCTTTTCACAATAACATTTAACAAATGTCAATGAAATATAAATGAATAAGAATCTGAAATAGTTTAAGTAGATCAGATTGTTCTTGGTCTCAAGATCTGTCAACTAAATTTAATATTTGCTTGGTATTAATCTAATATGTTCTTCAATATCTTGGTTGTGGACAGCACATTTATCCTTAAGTACATCATTGACTTAAGGTAAACAACATCATTCAAAGAGATCTAAGCATTTCTTTCTGCTTATTATTTAGGATTATTTTTTAATTTTAATTATGTATGTATTTGGGTGTCTGTGTGTAGCTATGCACATGTGAGTGCAGGTGCCCAGAAAAGCCAGAGAAGAGTGTCAGATCCACAGGAGCTGGAGTTACAGGCGGGTGTGAGCTTCATGACTTTGGTGCTGAAAATCAAATTCGGGTTCTCAGGAAGAGCAGGAAGTGCTCTTAACTGCTCAGCCATAGCTCTAGCCCTTTTTCTGTCTTTTAACAAGAATCTATAATTCATCTTTAGTTTTGTAGGTATGACACTATCCCACAGATTAAAGGTGTCCAACAAGTAAAAGAAATATAATTAGAAAAATGAACCCTTTTATACTCCAGTTTAATGACTGATTAGAGGCTGGATGATAGGATTAACTATTGATAAAAGGCATTAGGTAAATTTTGAGACACTCTAGATACTTTTCCTAAGCTAAATAAAGTCTATCTACACAAGAACTTCTTACTAAATTCTGAATGGAAACATCCTTGAACAATTACAGCTATCACTCACAACCTTGAAAAAAAAGTCACTGAAAACTTCTTGTCATACCCAAAATATCATGAACCCCGTGGTATGCCGCATAGTCTCTCTGGTGAGTGCTTATTCTAGCACATTTTAACTTACATCTAATCAAATCATTACTTTGACATTCTAAGTTATAAAATAGCACAAAAAAGAACAAATTAAATGACATCATACAGAAATATACCACACAATAAAACTTGGTAAGTGTATACAACTTGGTAGTTATACAAGATAACTAATCTAAAATGTTAGAACCTTCAGGCTCATGAAAAATAAATAAAAGTGGACCCTTTCTGACTTAAAATGAGAGTCAAGCATGGTGGCACAGCACTTTAATCCCAGTACTTGGGAGATAGAGACAAGATCTCTGTAGGATCCAGGGTCACCTTAGTCTCCACAGTGAGTTCCAGGAAAGCTGTGCTACAGGGAAACCCTACTTCAATTAACTAATTGCATTGAAATCAAATTGAATTAATAAGCTGTAAGAAAGTACGTCTTTAAAATAATTATAAAAAGTTTATGCTGGCATTTAAAGCAATTTGGAAATGAACCAGTTACTGGAAGGTGTTGGGGACTGTTAGTTTTCTTACATGTCATGAGAATATCATCACTGCAGGTACTCGAGAAAATGGCTTGGTTGTTAGAAGATAATCCTTGAATACATAAGGGTGAATTTTCATAAATCATATATGAAAAGCTAGCAAAAATTAAATCTTTCAGATTCATTCTGTTAAATTTTCTTTGTTTTTCAAGTCTTATAGGGAAGATATGGAAAAAATAATTTGATGACATGCAAATGTCTAAAATCTGGAGCTTATTCTCCTGATAGTTGATACATTCTGAAAGTCTTACTCTCAATTTACTGAGTTACTTCAGATGGATAAAGATGTAAAATTCAAAATCTTTTTAAAGACAGGAACACCAACTGGCTCTGTCCAAAGTTATTTGCTTCCAAAGATTGATTAAAATAGAATAAGTGGAAAAAGGAGGAACTTGGTAGAACTTTAAGAAGAGATACAATAATATCCAGAAACAACATTAAACGTTCATGAAAAACAACAAAATATAAAGAATAAGATACAGGGATTTGATGGAAACAGGTATTGCCACTCCTATTCCTTGGAGACTGTGGCTGTCATTTGTGTGGCAGGCATTCTGCTGCTAGACTTCTCCCTTGTGTTTGCCTGTGTTGTATTTTTTGTGTGTTTATCTATGTAGCAGGATGCCATGTGTTTCTACACCAAACAGGCTGTATTTTGTAGACTATCATGAATCACACATTTCCTTTCCTTATTAATGATTTGTACTCATAATAAAATACTTCCTCAACTGTATTTTTAAATTCTCTTAATCAGCGTTCCAATGGACTCTTGTATTCTAAATATTAATCTTGGGTTAAGGGAATTTTTCTTAACCCAGCAAGTTTATAGACCAGGCTGGCCTTGATCTCACAAAGATCTGCTGTTTCTGTTCTGTGCTGAGATTAAAGCTGTGCCCCACCATGCCTGGGTTAAGAGAATTCATTGAATTTTTTTCATGTATAAAATGATGATAATAGTATAATCAGTTGCTATTAAGGCTCTTTCTATAATTTTCTCATTGAACAAAATTCATTTTAGGGCCTGAAGAGATGATTCAATGGTAAAGAATACTTCTTGCCCTTCCAGAGGACCAAGGTTCAGTTCCCAAATTCCACATGGCCACATAGTGGCTAGCCACTTTCTGTAACTCCAGTTTGAAGAGATCCATTGCTCTCTTCTTACCTGCATGCAATTGCATATATGTAGTGGGATTATATGTAGACATGCATAAATAAAAAATTAAAAGAAAATTCATTTTAGCACATACTGATCAGATACCAGGCTAATTATTTGAAGCCTCTTGGTCTACAGAAGGGTTTCTTGAGCTTTTTTGCACTGGGGATTATTCTTCATTTGAGAAATTTTTATACAACCCTGGGTATAGAAGTATATAATGCAGGCATGCAAATGAAACATTTACCAGCAACAAATTATAAGGGAGAAACAGTTCAAATAATTCTGTGGTATAAATTGAACTTTATTATTTATTAAAGGTGACAGCAAATTTGCATATTAATGAGAAGAATAAGCTTCTTTATTTTTACACAAAGAATTAAA
>NW_008351640.1:200525-202103 GCF_000622305.1 Nannospalax galili | reverse complement strand
TTTGATATGGCAAGACATAAAGCATCTTCAACATTTTACAATTGATTGCTTTTTTGGCGTTATAATCATCGGTGCTAGAATGCCACTTTGAATAAATATATAGTACAAAATGGCAGGAGTATGTTTAGGGTCATTTCAGAAATTATTGTAACTTTTATGAAACTCACACTGGCAACTCTTAAAAGCCATCATTTAAACCCAATACAGCACAAATATATACTGCCATAACCCTCACATACTGAGGAATCATGCTAGAAAAATATTTAGTGTTTTATTTTCTGTAATTGGATCACTATTCATTGGGAACAGGAAACTTCCTGATTAGAATAAAAATACTGCAACTCATAGCATAATAGAGGATTGGATCAGAGCTAGGGTGTTTCAGGCCACCTTAGTTTACTTGGTGTACAGGGTGTGGATTCATAATGAAGACTGTACTGATGTTCCATGATGTTATATGTGTGATATGTGTGGGGGTTTCCAGAAACATCTCAATGCATCACACAGCTGATTTTGAATTTAATTTTTCATTGTTTTCTCATTCTGAAAATTTTCCCTATTGGCAAATTGTGTCATCCCTCATGGAGTTTCAACAGTTTAAGAAGCTATGATCTAGAAGGGGTGGTAGGTGGTGTCTTTCTGTCACAGTTATAATTGCATCCAAATGAAAAAGAGCTGTAAACCCCAGGCCTGATATTTCCATATTTAGCAAACTTGAAACAACTGTGTAAATGGAAAAATTAAGCTATTGTAGAAAGATAGATTAATAATATAACATGTTTGGATAATGGAATTTAAGGAAATGCTGTCCATTCAAAGAACTCATATTTGGTATGGGAAGCAAAAGTTTTTGTGAAACTCAGACACAAATAGTAAAGATAAGAGATAATGAAAGGAAAGCAAGCATTAACAGTATTCTAAAGATGCTTTGATTTCTGGATTATTGTTTTAGGTAATAATAATGAAAACCAGACAGTTTGGAGTGCCTTAAATTTTAGAAAGCCCATGACTCAGATAGCAATAAAAAAAAGATTACTCATGATAAGATCCAGGATAGAGGATCTTATTTCTCTTATTGCAGCCTCAGAGGAAAAGATAGTTCATAACTCGTAGTAGGTGTTCAACCCTGAAATTGGAGTGTAATTAACTTGGATACCAAAGCCAGTGACATACTCTGGAGATATTAAATGCTGCTCTGTACACTGACTGTAAGTTTTGAGGATTTATTTACTGCTCCCCTTAGAATCAGTGCTTACCTTCAATTATTTTTTTTAATTCATTCCCAGGGACAGAATATGGCATTGCCTCACTGCTTTCTGAACACACAATAAAATTCTGAATTCAACCAGTCGTTGATAAAAAGGAAAGCTCTTCATACCATTCATAACCTCTTCCTCATTGAGGTGTTTTGGGATTAGTAATATCAATTGAAATAATCAGTGGAAACTCTCAAAAATAGATTCTGTGAGTGAGAACTAGCTGGCAGTTTAAATATTTATTAATTTTTTAAATTTCATATTATATAGTTTATTTTGTAGATATTCTTGACTATCCAGGTGATTCATTCCCCTTTTCCTT
>NW_008351640.1:175650-199612 GCF_000622305.1 Nannospalax galili | reverse complement strand
TGCTTACATACATTCAGGCAATACACTTATACACATAAAAAAAATTTTTTTTAATTAAAAACCTGATACAGAACTAAGTTGCCCAGTTAGTCGTGTGAATTCATCCAGACGTAGTAAAATCAAAGACTGGAATAGAATCCCTAAACCTACACCACCAAAATGCTACCACCTTTTCCCTCATCTAAAGTGTGTCTGAAGGCTGACTGCCAGGTGTAGTGCTCTCATGACTGTGAATTCCAGGCTCTCCCAACATGGTGAATATTCATCTTCTGTCTTTACTGCGATGAGTTATTATACAGTCATTATTTTTACCATGCAGAGAAAAAGATGACCGTTAACATGAAAGGTGGTGAAACCATACTAAATTCGGTGTGAATGACACATCAGGCTAACAATGTTTTAGTTTCTAAAGTTAGTGTACAAAGTAATGGGTTTCATTATGACATTTTCATATATAGATTATACCTTGTTTTAGTAATAACTCACCTGCCTCTCTCTGTGCCTGCCTCCGGCTGATTCCCTCCCTTCCCCTAGTTAGATCACCCCCTTCTGTTTTCATGCCATGCGTATTTCCCTATCCTTCCAGGATCTTATTTCAAGTTTCATGACCTACACACATGCACACACACACAACTCACATTTATCTACACACATAAACTCTAGGTTCTACATGAAAGAAAATATGGTCTTTATCTTTTCTGATAACATTCTAGTTCCATCCATTTACCTGTATATTTCATGATTTCATCTTTCTTTACTGCTGAGTAAAACTCTATCGTATATATGAACCACATTTTCATTATCCACTCATCAATTGAGGGACACCTAGGTTGCTTCCATCTCTTAGCTATTGTGAAGAGAGCAGCAACAAACGTGCATGTACAAGTGTCTGTGCAATAGGATGAGTTCTTTGGTATATGTCAAGGAGTGGTATAACTGGGTCAAATGGTAGGTTCATTTGTAGTTTTCTAAGAGTTCTCCACACTGCCTTCCATAGGGGCTGAACCAGTTTGCAACCCCACCAGCAGTGGATGAGTGTTCCCCTTTCCCCACATCCCCTCCAACATTTGGCATCATTTGTTCTCTTGATCTTAAAGCAGAAACCAGCAAGTAAGAAAATTATTATGAAATTTGCAGATTATTGCATCTCTCAGCAGGGAAGGTTCTTTCTTCAAGAAATGGAGATTAACACAGAGACCCACAACTGGTCAACACACAGAGAATAACAGACTATGCCTGGAGTGCTCAATCCCAAGAGGGATACTTATATTGCACCCTCTTCCCAAGGCTCAGGATCATTGTGGAAGAGTGTTGGAAAAGTTGTCTGAGACCGAGGTGGTAGATGAATACAAAGAAATACACTGCCTGGGCAACACAGGATAGTTGTACAAATAAATCCACTGCACTTATGACAGCACACCCAAGACCTGTGCCAATCCAAGGAAGACAAAGGCCCAGCATATGTGGGGAAGGTGGACAGAAAGCCTCAGCCCAACTTGAGGAACTACTGACAATTGATAAACTGTGGGAAGGGAGAGTCAGTTTTCCTTACTGGTGTAATGACTTGTAGGTTGACCAGACACCAAGTGAATAACCCACAATGAAGAGCTTTTAGGAAACACCAGTTAGAATTAATAGGTCTTTTTAAAAAGCCAAATAATAGGGAACTGGAGAGATAACTGATAACAAGCACTAGCTATTCTCGAAGACGATCCAGCACCCACATGGCTGCTAACAACTGTCTATAACACTGGTACCAGGGGATTTGACACTTTTTTCTGTCCTCCATTCGCATTGCATGACACATGTGAACTTACATACAGACAGACAACACATACATACACATAAAATAAAAATAATAAAATACTTTCGAAAAGATAAATAACAATAGAGAAGCTGCAGTAGGGAGAGGATAGTAAATGGACATGGAGGGGGGAGGAAATTTAAATAGGGTTAAAATGTTTTGTAAGAAATTCTTGAATCAATGAAAATTTTTATTAAAAGAAAAAAAATGTAATCTCCTAGGTTGCCCTGAAATGGTTTTGTTTTTTGTTTTGTTTTGTTTTGTTTTGTTTAGTGTGTCTGAGGTTGGCACCGAGATTCTACATTTGGAATAATGTGTCAAGTGATATTAATATCACTGAGGAAGAAATGTCAGTTGTACAGGCAAAGATATTGTTGAGTCTATAGATTTACAGTTACTGCACAGAAGCTTCTCCAAAAACATAGATTTTTACTCTTTTGATCATTACAAAATATATTAACAAATATTTTATTTAATTTGGGAGATAGCTTTGAAACCATGTAATTTTGAGAGAAAATATTTTGAAATTCCTATCCTGACTTGAAAGGTTATAACTGATTTAATATTTTAATAGTTTTGTGTAGCTGAATAATGAAAAGTGAAATAACAGTATTTGTTACCTCGAGAAAAGCAGATTACTTATTAAACAAATTTTGATGTGCCCAGACCTATTCTGTAGGCAGTGACTGATAAGAAAAGATTGAAAGCAGATTCTTTATTCTCAAGGAAATTGTTACTCAATTGAAAATAAAGATAATATATAGCTCTATAGGTGCAGACGGCCATAAATTTGTTCAATGGAGACTTACTAAATGACTTCTACACTTCAGGTGTTACATAAAGGCAACATTCATTACATTCATTATGATTTATATCATTCAATTTGCAGCTCATAGCTTTTAAAAGTATCCTGTGCTATATGAAAACATAGACATAGTGGGTGGCATTTAAAACCAAATTAACTTTTTTTTAAATTTGATTTGAATATAACACTAATTTCAATTAAAAACTTAAGCTTATTAGGATCCTTTAAAATATCCATAATATATGGGGTTCTGAGATTGAAAATATGCTAAATTAATTCTAATAATGAAAATAAATAATTAAATCACAATTCTTTTCCTTTTTGTAGTGTGTGCATCAAGTGAGATAATGCTTGCTCTGTGAGAGTTTTTTAAATTGTTTAATGATTTTACAAAGAAAGGATTAATGGACTCACACTATTTTCCTGTTCTATATTAAAAATCAAATTGTAGGATGGAGAAATAGCTCAGTGGATAAAGGGCTTGCCATGCAAGTGTGAACATTTCAGGTCCTCAGATTCATGTAAAGTCAAAGTCGGTAGTACAAGTCTATAATCCCAGTGCCCCAAGGAGATGGAAGCAGAGACAGATGAGGCCACAGAATCTCATGGCCAGATAGCTTGGCATATACATTACAAGAACAACACAACAGAGGCTGTAGCTTAAACAAGGTGGTAGGTGAAGACTGACACCAGAACTTACGCTCTCATCTCAAATATGGTGGCATGCACATGCCCATTCCCTACATTCAGACACACTTCATACAAACAAACGAAAATGAAAATAAAATCAGTTGTACAGTCATAGGAAAGTAGTCTTATTTCTAAGAAAAAAAATCCACATAAAGGTCAATGAGAGAATAGAGTAATTATCTTTAGATAAGAGCATACTGCTTAAGTTCCACAAGCTAACAAAATAATTATTATAGAAGTCAAGGGCCAGCTGGAATGTGAATTCTGAGAGAGTGTAAGCATTGCAATCTGTGTCTTGAGAGCCTCTAAAATATCGTGTGCAGTACATCAGAATCTCCCAGGAAAGTGAATACTAATGCCAATTCCTCCAGTACTGGAGATTCTGACTTCATTGATTTGGTGGCGTACCTAACTATTTTCTTTGTAAAAGAACAATATCAGGATTGAAAAATTCTGCATTAACGTATGAAATGGGAAAATATAACGATGTTAAATGTAAAATAAGCAAACCTGCTAATGACAAGCTGAGTAACATTGTGAAAATTATTAAAACTGTTTGCGTGTAAGGTTTTTCACATACAAAATATGATAATGATATCTAACGTTCAATATTTATAGAGATTGCCGCTAATTATTTACAGGACCTCGTACAAAAGTTATACCTGTTAACAGTTACAACTTACCTTATGCAAGGTGCTGGTAATGATGTAGCTAGTGATGTAATACTCTAGGGAAGATTACATGAAATCATGCCCAGAACACTGAAGATCCAACAGGATAAAGGACAAAACCGTAATCAGATAATCAACTAAAATTATTTCAGCATATAAGGAAGTGAAGCATAGCTACTGATCGATCAATGAATTTCTTAAAAAATTACACTTGGAAAATAGATGTATAAAACTCAAAATGCCTAGAACTCAACTAATAAATTTGTTTTGTTCATTTGAAATATAATTTATGTAAGATTTACTCTTTTTTCTCTTTTTCTTCTAATTTAATTTTTTGTTTTTATTGAATTTTTATGTATTTCATACAGAATATCTCAATCAATCTTACAGCATTTAATTTTTTTAGTGTTCCTTACTAAGTTGGGCTGCATTGGTACATTTTCATACTTATCTATCATTATGTTTTCAAGATCATCCCAATTCCCACTGCCCTCCTCCACCACAACCTCTCCTTTCTTACTACTGTCCTCCCTCAAGTCATCCCCCTTCTGCTTTCATGGAATATGCATTCCATCATCCCCTCTTTGTCTTTAACTTAAAATCCTTTCTCCACCTCTCATGGTCCCCTCTCTAGTTTTACGGCCTACACATGTACAAAGCCCCATATTTCTCTCCTCTCTCTCTCTCTCTCTCTCTCTCTCTCTCTTTCTCTCTGTGTGTGTGTGTATGTATTCATGAAACTCATATGGTATCATAAGAGAAGATGAAGAGATATTTAAAAGGTCAGAAATAAAGAGAGCAGCAGAATACATGTGGTAAGAAACAGGAAGGAGAATGTCCTAGTTTGTTTCTCCATTGGTGTGACAAAATGCTCTGACCAATACCAACTTGGGGAGGAAAGGGTTTATTTGGCTTACAAATCCCAGATCACACAGTTCATCAGGGAGCTCAAGGTAGGAACTCAGGCCAAGAACCTGGAGGCAGGAGCTGAAGCAGAGGCCATGGAGGAATGCTGCTACTGGCTTGCTCCCCTGGCCCCTGCTCAGCCTGCTTTCTTATATAACACAGGCCCTCCTGCCCAGTAGTGGCACCTACCACAGTGGGCTGGGCCTCCCGCATCACTCAACAATCAAGAAAATGCTCCATAGATATGGACACAGGCCAGTCCAATTCCCCACTAGAGGCTCCTTCAGCCCAGGTGTGTCAAGTTGACACTAAAGCTATCCAGCACAGAGGACTAACTAGGTGAAGGACAATAGCCAGAGGAGTGGAAGAGGGTTTGAGGTTGGGGGCAGGCAGAGGAAAAAGAAAAGAAATGGGAACAAATTACAATGTCATGTACGTACGTAGACACTGAGATGGAAACCATTAAATTGTATGATAACCTGAAATTTAATTTAAAAACTAAAACTCAAGATGTATAGATAAATGAATGAATATATCACCTTTGCCCCCATGTTCCTGGATTATTTTGTTATTGTCTTTTAAAATATAATGCCCTGTTTTGTTTTGTTTTTCTCCAGTCTCTCACAGTGTGCTGCTCACTGATCCCCGGCTTCACTTTTGACAGTTCCCACATGTTTTTGAAGTCAGAGATTAGATGTTTTCTTTCAGATTCAAAGAGGTATAAAGGTGGTGCCCATCCCTGATCTGCCAGCGTCCTCTCCTTGGATGTTTTGTATAAATGGAATAGTATACTTGACTTGGGATTCAATTTTTTTTCAAAGTATAATGCTTTCAAGACTCATGGATGTTATTCCATGTATTAGTCATCCATTCCTTTTTATAACTAAATATCTCTTATAGAAATATGTCATTAACCTTGTTGTACATTGGGCGTAGGAGTATTTCCCATTCTTTTATTGTTATGAACAATGCTTTTTTGAGTATATATGTATATATATATTTTCTTTGCTAATATATATTTTAGTTTCACTGGTAAGCATGTACATGTGTTTATGAATATTTAAATTTCATAACTTTTGCATGAGTATCCATTAAGCTATTAAAATAGGGCTCTATATCTGAAAATGTGCTTTGTGGGAAATTTTGTAACTCTAAAATAAAATTAACTTTCAAAGTACTGGCTGCACTATTTTACATTCTAACTATCACTATTTGAGACTTTAATTTTCCATATTACCTCTCCAAATTAATATACCATATTTTCCATCCTAGTGTTTGTTTGTATCTTCCATCCTAGTGTTCCATCCTAGTGTACAGTACTGTCAAATCATTCTTTTGATTTGTATTTATTTAATGCCAAAAGACGTTGAGGCTCTGTTCATTGAAACATTGCTTGGGATATCACACGTAATTCATGAGCCATCTGAAGTCATGTTAATGGTTAAAAAAGGCAACAAGAAAAAACTCTCTAGAAAACATTCAGTGGAAACAGGAAGCTATCTGATATCAATGTAACTTTTTATCAGTTAAAAAACAGAAAGGGGCTAGAGTAATGGCTCAGCAAGTAAGAGCACTGGCGGCTCTCTTCAGAGGACCCAGGTTTGGTTCCCAGCACCCACATGGTAGCTAACAAGGAACTGTAACTCCAGTACCAGGAGATCTGAAGACCTCTTTGACCTTCGTATGCACTGATGACATGGGTGTACTTACATACTTGCAGGCAAAATACTCATACACATAAAATTAAAAAATAAATGAAACAAAAACTTCAAAAACAAAACAGTGAAGCATACAAACACACATAAACTAGCACAGACCTAGGAAACAATAATTGTGGGGAGGAACAACTAACAGACACAGGGTGTGTTTTCGACTCGTAAATGATAGACAACTTTCTATTTAGGCTCTGCCCCTCAACATAACCCTAAAACACTATGTCAACACTTCTAATTGGAGAGCCTGGTATCATTGGTCTATTACTGCTATGCCTTATCTTTCTCCATGTCTACCAACTTGGTTGTGGAAGAAGCTGTGGAAGTCCTGCGTACAGTTCCCAGTTTATACAGGGATAGGTCAGGCAAAGTGTGTCACAGCACAACTTATCTCAGGCTTTTGAATTCAGAATTACAAGAAAGCCTCCCTCTGAAAAGCTGCATAGGTGTTATAAATGTGTTCAATCAGAGTTATAAAATGGAATAAACAAAAGTGACAATAACTTTAGAGGTAGAGCCTGCATTTCTCTTTGACTTCAAAGGCTTTCCCTCTAAAATATCAAACTGAATGTATGTGCAGCAATATATTTGACATTTATTGAAATACAAATAAGTAAGGTTATTAAACCAGTAATTTTGTTGCAAAACAAGTGATAGATAAAAATTGAATTAGTAAAGAAGTGGTTGAAACAGCAATTAGCTTGTGAGTATATGAATTATCAGGAGAACTGTGATATGGTTTTGTTTTTATTTATACAGCACACATCTATTTCTAAGATTAAGTTCAATACTTCTTTCAAAAAATATATACTGATTTAAACATCTCATTAAATAAACAAATGAAAGCAAATTGTAAGAGGAAAAACTATATACTTATGATAATGAATACCATGTGTAAAGTAACAAAATAGACAAATTTTTATGGAGTAACATGAAATGATTTCCAGGACATGTGTCACATTAAAATTATCAAGAAAGAGAACAATCACAAGTTGACATTTTTACTAGATAAAGGTCAAGTAAAAATAACCCTAAAAAAAGGATGAAGAAGTGAGAGAAACAGAAAGAAAAGAGAAAATCTGGAAAGGTAATCATCAGACACACTGTGATAAAACTGAGATGCATATTCCATCAGAGTTGATGGGTAAAAATCAAACAAGTGCCTTTAGGGTTTAAACTATAGTCTCATGAGCTGTATTTCTTCAGAAGAGATATCTAAGCTGTTTACGTGGTTAATTTTAAATTAATTCTTTGAGAGTACTAGGCAATGTATTTTGATCATATTTCCCAATACCCCAACTTCTGAGATCCACTCCTACAATACTTATAAAACCACCTACATGTTCTCTTTTATTTTGTTTTCTTTTTCATAGTATAATTTGTGTTGTTCAAATATTCTTACATGTGGATCCAGCCCCAAAACAAGATTGACTCACTATGGGGTCATATCCATAAAGTAAACAGACTTTTCAACAGCCAACAGCTATTAAGGCCAATATCTCATTATTTAGACATGGTGTCATGCCCACCTCCCACCTCTACATTGGAAATTTTGTCTGGCTTGAGGTTGACCAGGTCTCATGTATGTGCTCACAACCACTGTGAGTTCATGTGTGCAAATGCCTGGTGTGTAGAAAATACCAGCTCCTTGTTGTCATCCACCACCTCTGGCTCTTAAAATCGTTCCTTCCCACTTCTCCAAAGATACCTGTCACGTCCTGGGAGGAGCATGACATAGATGTTCCATTTAGAATTGACTACTCCTCACAGTCTCTTCTTTTCTGCATGATGGACTCTTATGGGTCTTTATGATAATTGCTTTTTGCTTACTGCAAGAAGCTTCTCTGATGATTATTTAGAGATGCACTTATATATGGGTATAGCAACATCCAGGCTTGGGTCATACAACCTATTCTCATATTTATCCAGTATATTGTTATCTTAGCCATATAGAAAAACAAGAATATTTTTATTGGTATTGCCATAATAAATATTCCACATTTCTTTATGTAAGTTGTACGCATCCCAGGACCACAAGCTTCTCTGCATCCAGAGTTGGAGCTTGCTTTGCTCATAGTGTCATGTGTAGCTTTTGGATCTCCAGGCTTCCCAAGAGTTAAGCACTTTTCCGTGTTATGTGACTGTTGAAATGACCTTCATGGAAATGAATTTCACAGGAGAAATGTTGCCAAACTATATAACAGTTATTGTAATACAAAGAGAAAAAGATACAGATCATAACTGTTAAATATAAGCAAGTTGCTTTGAATTTAAATCTGTCTAAAGATTAACTTAATTTAAGGTTTCTTACAATAGAAAAGCAATGAAACATATTTCTCTTTCTCCAGTTCATGTCCTAAAATAGCTTTTAGATAATCTCTGGTGGAACAGATCAGTGTCACCCGAGGTTTTGGGTCCATAAGCTAGATTGAGTAATTCAATTTATACAGAATGGTTTTCTGGATTTGCGGGGATAAACACACACACATCCCTAACAGATTGAAATCTATATTTCACATAATTGGCTTCCATTGTTATCAAATAGATTATTTGACTACGTGCAGAAAGAACAGAGACTTCAGATGACAGTTCAATTATGTTATATGTTTTCTTTTTCAGAACAATCATTTCACACATAAAAGTGAGGGAGCTTTGTATGAGTCAATCTTTTTGTAATCCATAGATGTAATGCATCTTGGATGTAATAAGAAAACGTAAAGACAGCTGTCAAAGCTTGGCTCAAGTAATTTCATTATGCAGTCTTCTGCTGATTGATTAAATCATGTTCAAAGGCAAATCATCCCATAATGGACTGTATGTAATTTATTAGAAATGCATACACCATCGCATCTGTTTCTCAAAGATGTTCTCCAGTAATTATTTCTGGCTTTCTATTATAGGCATAGCATTAATATTCTAAGAAAGCGTTCATTCTTATTTATAAATTCATCCCGTGTTGGTGTATTCATCAGAGGTCGCTCATGTGCTCACTGTATGCTAGAATGGTGAACAAATTGGTTAATCATAGTTTCTTGCTTAAATCTCAATGCTTAATCTTTGAGTTTGATTACATAATGTCTTGATGGCTTTATAAAAATTCCAATCAATTAAATTGCTCCCAGGGGTAAAAACAAGAGCTGTCTATTATGTTTAAGTTTGTATGCTCTTTAAATCTGTTTTTGACATTCTAAGATCCTCATATTTAAACTTTCTTACTTTCTGTCTTTATTGGTAAAAACCAAGAAAGCCATTAATAATAATATCCTCTTACTTTTGAGATGGATTAGATTCCTAGTTATATGGTATTTGGGGCCATTTCTATAAATGTTACTTCCTTGAATGTTATGCTTTGGGGAATGAGAATCTCCATGCCAAACAGTAAATGCACTAAGATATAAACATTTCCAAATTTCCTATTCCCTGAATAATTACATTACCCACTCCTCCAGCATAGCTAACATTTTATCTTTGCATAGCTTTGACATAACACACTCCTTTTTTTCAGTGGAAGTATTCCACTGACCAAAATTTGTTGAAACAAAAGTTTCAAGGTTGTTTCTTAATATTCTGTAAATATTTGCATTCAGCTCCCTGTATATAATTTGACAGACTAGATGCATGTTTTCTTAACCAACAGAAATGCTTAACTGTAATGACCGTTTTCTGTTAATTACAGTGTGTCAAGTTGGGTTTTTCAGGAAACATATGGCTAAACAGTTAGAAGTTCAAGAGTTTTGTTGGTGGTAACTCCTGTTAATAATTAAGGAGACAACAACAAGAGTAGCCGAGGCAAATATTCAAGAGTACAATTCCAGTCTGGTCCTTGAGCAAGGAGAAAAAAGAAGCATTTAACATAATGCCCCATACTTCTGGAAAGTTTTAAGAAAGTTGCAGAGAATTGAAGTGGAAACTGTATTCTAAAATTTTCTTGAGTGTTTATGTTGGGCAAAACTGATTATATTTTCTTATGACTATATTTCTTAAGAGAATCTATTTTTATGCATGATGATTACATTTTATAGCACGATGGCAATGCTAAAAACCATCATACTAGAGAGCACACGTCTAAGACCAGGATTTTCCTTAAGAAATTTATCTACAAATATACTAGCAAGAGACAGATAAAAATAGTGTAACAACAAAAATCATAGAAATATTTGGGAAAAGAAATTTAAATATCAAGTTTTATGGGCTGGAAAATACATAAAATTAAAGATTGTATCTTCATTGTCATTTTATGCCTAGGAAAATCTGCATAGCATTTTCATAAATGTATGCTTAGTTAGAATAGCCTTGTTGGAAATCATTTTTTAAATGATTTATTATGCTTGTACTTACTTGGTCTCAAAGAAAAATGTTTATGGAATGATCAATGTATTTTTCAAAGTCAAGGCATGGACTGTTGTGACTTTCATTTTCCCTCTGGGTAGGAAGGAAAACTCTTCAACTATATATTGTATTTGACAGCATAATGTAGTATAGCAGCAATTTTATGAAAAATAACATAAAATTTTATAAAAAGTAATTTTAAATTACATATTGTTATAGGGGAAGCATCTGGACTTATGTAAAGGAAGGTAGATTTCATATGAAGCAACCTTAAGTTTGTGTCATTTCACATCTTCAAAATTAATCTTTTTGAACACTATATTCTATATTACTAAACTAGCTATAATACAGGGCATTTAACTCTTAACCCAACTGATGTGGGTATAAAATAGATATCATATAAATATTACACTAATATAAAATTATGAAGAATTCAACAAAATCTGTAAAATAAGTAGGACAAATAACAGTATATTTTTCTGAAATCTTGTAGGTAAAAAGTTCAACCAGGAATTGAATGGAGCTTCTATTTGAGTTGATTGCTTATTATTGACTCAAGATCACAAACCTAATGAAGTTGTACATTAATTTGAATTTGCCTGAAAATATGTGCTTAACTTCAACCCCGTACTATAAATAATCCTGATAATATATGACCCCATTTAGCTATTAACCAAATTACACTGAAGTCAGTTATGTTTCCAAATGTGTGCATGTGTGTTTGTGTATGTATGTTTATGTCTGTCTGTCTTTTCAAAACACTTATTGAGCTGTCCCACATCTATTGCTTCATCTATTGCTTCCGTCCCTAATTAACTGTCAATAAATTTCTTGATATTTTTATATTTTATACGCATGAAATCCATGTTTTTAAAAGATGTCTTAAAACTTTGACACATTAGATTGAGGTCAGCCTGCTTGCATATAAATATCTTTACTTCCATTTCATAACTGGTTGACATTGAATATGTTATTTAAACTCTTGTAAATCAATTTTTAATATAAAATGAGAATTACTTCACTTTATGCATGTTTTCACAAGACTGAGTATTATAATGTTCATAAAACTTTAGAAAACTAGTTTACAAATGATCATGAGCAACAAATAAGTATTCCTCCTCCTTTGTTTCCTTCTGGTGTATCTTAAACAAACAGTATAATGAAAATTGTTTGAAAATTGCTCATTTTATTAGATTGTGTTTTATCTGTAATTTTAATAACGCAAACACCTATATTTATTATTTTGTTATATTATTATTTTTTCCTGTTAAGTAGAATGCCTTGTTCAACATTCAATTCTCCTGTCTACAGCTATGGCTAAATGAGCTTACAAGCTTTCCTTCTGGTCGGCAGCTTGTCCTGCAGCAAAACCTCGCTTTAATCTTTCATCCACCACTTGTCCACATTCCTCAATCATAGTCAGTATATGTCATGCATCTTTATTTCCTTGACATACATGCTTCCAGATTCCTTTCACTGATATGTTGTCATATTAAGAATGCATTCAGAATCACTTAAGATTTTCTCTTGGCATTTCTTTGTAAAGAAATAAGAAGAAGCAATAAATTGGAACATGAATCATTAGGATCCTGCCATCTCAATAACTGTGTTTTACTCTTGGTACTAATAATAACTTAAAACCTATAACACTTCACACTAAAATATCACAAAATCATTTCACTAAATCTGTACTTATGTTACTCTGAATGTATAGACACCAAAGTGTTGAGCTGAGATTCTTCCAGCTCTTGTGGCAGCAAGGAGAGAATCTGATTGCCACACCATTCAGACCCTGACACTGTCCTGTTCTTCTGCACTTCATGCTGCCACTCTGTCACGGGCAAATAGCTAGGTCTCCAAAACAGGTTAGGCATGTTAACTTTTAAATTTAATATTCATGGGGCTGGAGAGATGACTACTGGTTAAGAGCACTGGCTGCTCTTGCAGAGGACATGGGTTTGTTTTCCAGAACCCACATGGGACCTAACAACTGTCCATAATTTCAGTCCAAGGGATCTAATGCTCCTCTTCTGACCACCACAGGCATTTCATAACATGGATGCACTTACCTACATGCAGACAATACACTCATATACATAAAAATAGTAAATAAAATCTTTTTTCAAAAATTTAATAAGAAAAAGATTATTATAACAATAATGTATATATCATAAAGTTATTAAAATCTCTGTTGTTCTGAAGAGACTGTTTACTAGACATGTTTGCTACACAAGTCTGAGTCCTGCAGTTCAGATTCCTCACCTCACATAGATTTGGGTGTGCTTGGTAGCCCAGCCATAATTAGATCATTTAGGAGATGAAGAAAAGAGATCTGCATGGCAGGTTGACTACCCAAAATAGATTTCTTCTGAAAACTTTACTAGTCAAAATAGTGAACTACATGTTTAAAAAATAACCTATATCTTTAAATAAAATGGACAGCAGTTGGGGCAGACATCCAACATCAATTTCTGGCTTCCATACTCAGGTGCACATATGTGCACGTTCACCCAAACACATGTGCCCACAAACATGCGAACATATATGCACAACTGAATTCAGAAATATGTTGCATATCCAAAATAAATTTTCTGTCTCTTAAATACTTCATAATTATTCCATAACATTTTAATGTTTTTAAATATCTGCTATATTTCAATATCCCAAACTTAGTCTATTCCCAGAATGATTTGAAACTAAGAGTTCTGTGTAGTTTGTGTATGTTTAAAATATTGTCTCTGGTTCATGAAACTATCTATGGAAATAGCATTACTGAATCTAATACCATGATTTTACAAACATGAGCTCATACGAAATTGATTTACCTCTTGCTGAATATTTAGAGATCGTTAAGTAGGATTACATGTCTGGACAGCATGTGATGTCAATGGGTGTCTTAACTATGCAGGCTTTGGAAAAGGGGTTGTGGCTTATAAACAACATGAGATAACAGCCTTACAACCTGTGGGTGCTCTGATTCTGTGTTTTCTATCACAGAATTAATGTTATCTCTAAGAAAAGCATGGCTTTACTTAGCAGTTGTGAGCTTTGTAGCCTGAGGGATAAACAGGTTAGATGAAAATATATAAAAGAAATAAGGCTGGATTTTAAAGTGGGAAATGAATTATAATAAGTAAATTATAGAAAAAAGAAATCATATAAACACAACTGTTTCACATTGTACCTATAGTTATGTAGCAAACTGCCCCAAATAAGTTTCTATTTGAAAAGCTAAACTTTTCTTTTAAAGCTTAACATTATAGAAAGATAATAATATATTATAATATTGTAGCTTTCCAGTAGTAGTTTAGTTTAATATGCCATTGATGAAAATTATTTTCTTCCTAAGAATTATTAGTACATAATTTTCAATAAATTGAATATGATATTGCTAATAAAAGTTAATATGAATTAGTCTTGTGCATAGAACATGATTGTTAGACAGTCTTCCTAAAAGAACAAATTTATAGAAATATATTTGTGTGTAATTATATGGTGACTTTTACCAATTAATTGCTTTATGGGACAAGCTAGCAAGATTATGAGTGGTAATAGATTTAACAATTCACTCATGACTCAGAGAGGAAAGCACACAGCTGTGGAACAAAGAACCAGAAGACCCCATGGTGCATTTTAATCAAATACCCAAATTAAACCCAAACTCTTCATGAAGTGACTATACACAGCAGGCTCATTTGCTTTCATTGTGCTGAGAAGCACATTATTCATATATTCATAATTTTAAGATGTTTCAAGTTATTATTATTTTTGTGTGTGTGAATATATGTCCACAGAGGCCAGAAGAGGAACTCATAACCCTTGGAGCTGGAGTTACAGCAGTTTGTGAGGCACCCAATTTGGGTGGTAGGAACTGAAACTTAGGCACAGAAGAGGAACAAGTATTTCAACTGCTCAGCCATCTATCCAGACCCAAGTTGATAAATTTTATAGAATATAAAACTGGAAATAAAATAATTAATTTGCCTTCTCATTAGATGCTCTTCAGAATTACAACCCTGACCTACTCCACTACCCTACAAAACCACATCATTAAGAATTTAAATAAAATAATTAAATCCATGCAGTCTTCAAACATCCTTAGCAATAATGTGGGACCTGGTAAAATGAGCTGGGGTTAAGGGATAAGGTGCTAGGGAAAGTGATTTACATCTATGTCTTAAGGCCCAAATGATTACCAAGAAATGTTTCTGTAAATACATGAATATACCACATTGGGATTTACTGAAAAAAAAAAGCATTGGCCCAAATATCATGTTCTAATTTGGTATCATTATTTCCTATTGAATGAGCAAAAAATATTAATATTTGCTGATGTCCTATCAACTCATGATTAATTGACTAAACACTCACTCAAAGGGAGGAAACTCAACTATGGCAATGTAAACCTAACCTAATACACAGGGCTGGAGTGGCCATAGATCTTAGAGAAAACCCCAAGACTGCTACATCACTAGAGTAATGTGATTTCTTAATATGTGCAAAATACATTTCCTTATATTTACAGACAAATATCCCAGTCACCACTCATCAAAGAAGCTCATTTTGTACCAGTCAGAGACTATTACCAGGTCCCACAACTGTTCACACACAGACATTGTCTATGAATTGCCCAGGCTTAAGTGACATATCTACAGTGCAACCTAAGGCTAATGGAAGGTAGAACAGGGATAAAGAAGAGGACACTAATGAATCTCTTGGTTCTCAATAATGAAGCTCCCTCATACAGCCGATGGCCAGGAACACAAAAGGTCACAAGTGGTCAAAGTGTAGAGATCAGTCTGCTGAATTATACTCCTTGGACAGGACCCATTTATTAAACTTCACAAACCCAAGGATCAGGGACCATCGTGGAAGTGAAGGTGGAAAGATTGTAAGAGCCAGGGAGGAGGTGCATGAACATATGGAGACAGAGTCTTACAAGCTCGTGGGAACCTGCTCATAGGATTCTATGGCAATAGTGTCAGCAGACACAAGTCCTATGCAAACTCAGGCAGACAGTAACCCAACACTGAACTGGGAAAATGAACATCAGACCCCAATCTTGTCTGAAGGAATGTTGGCAACTGATTGTTGCTAGATGAAAAAGAGTTGATTTTCCTAAAACAAGGGACTCTAGATAGTCTGACTAGACTCAGTGGATGGACTTGCACTGGGGGAAAGCTGGGGACATTGACAATCCAGTGGGCCTTAACAGGAATCACAGTGGGCTCCAGTGGGGGAGCTTATGGTAGGGTGCCAGTGGGGACTGGGATATAAAGATGACCAAGATTGTTTGAGACGTTCTGTATGAAATACACAAAAAAATTCAATAAAATTTAAAAATAATAGTAATTCCAAGTCACTTGCGCTACTTAATTTTAAATAAATAATTTAAAAGAAATAGATGTAACAATAAGACACTCTGAAAATAGCAATAGAATCTCAATATTTTTAAAGATTTTTCAAAAATTCAACAGTGAAATCAGCACATGTGGAATCATGGTGGCTGTTACTGTATGCACATGACTTGTACACAATCAAGTCAACTACAACACCAGCATGGATGAAAAAGTGGATTGTGGAATCCCACCTTTAGCTGAGGAGGTATTGATAATTGGTCGCTGCTGGGCCAGATTTATACAGGTATGAGGCCCCTGAGGAGCTATTCATGCTCCTGTAGCTGGTCCTACACTCATACATATACAGACAAAACTAAGTGGACACAGTGGCTTAAAAAAAGAGTACATGAAACTGAGAGGGAAAAGTAATGGGGGAGATAGGTAAGGAATTATAGAGGAAGGAGTTGGAGGTAGGTTTGATCAAAGCACATTAAATGCATGTACAAAAATATGAAATGATAAAAAGATTTTAATATATTTCCAAAACATAAAAATTAGTTCTGTCATACTAATATTTTCATATGCATGGGATACTTCTTGTTCACATTTGCTTATAGATTGTGCCCAAAAATCCTTTGCAAAGCTTATTAAATATCACATAGCATGATGATTTTTCATTTCTTTATTTAACAAGCACTTAGAGTCCCTGATTTGTCCCATAGCATATTATAGGCAGTACAATAGAATCTTATACATGAGAGAGAGATATCTCCCATGGTCATGGATCAGTAGGATTAATATTGTGAAAATGACCATCCTGCCAAAAGAGGTCTGCAGATTCAATACAATCCCCATTAAAATTTCAACAAAATTCTTCATAGAAATTGAAACACTATTCTCAAATTCATGTGGAAGCACAAAGACCTCAGGACAGCACAAACAATCCTGAACTTAAATAAAAGAGACACTAGATGCATTAAAATTCTTGATTTCAATTTTCACTTCAAAGCTATAATAATAAAAACAGCATGGTGCTGGCATAAAAACAGACGTGATCATCAGTTAAATAGAATTGAGGGTGCAGATTTAAATCCATGCACTTCCTATGCTTTTCTTAATAATTTTATTTGACCTCTGAACTCTGTGCTGACTTTTCCTCCATGAATGATGTAGCATTAATTAAAACAATTGCACGAAAATCCTTACCACAAAAGGGAATACAAACACAGGTCTGTAGTAAACACATTCCTTGTCCAAAACTAGAACCTGTCACCTTTTCTTCTTACTCTTTGTGGCACCACACTTACTCTGTTTCAGTTTGGGAATGAATATTGCAATGGTGTATTAATATGCTTTTCTCTTGATTAGGCAATGGATTAACAAAGCCAGATATCTTTCCTTTCTTGGCTTGGTATCCCTTCCTATGAATATAATAATGCTTTAATTTTGAGTAACTGGTCAGTTAGCATAGATATCATAAACATAAAACTTGAAAATCTCTATATGGCACACCTATATGAAGGGCAGGATGGGGAAATAGGAAGAAAACTGATCAAGATTCCAGAACCTGAGATATTCAATTCCTCATCTCTCAAAACTTGAACTATGTTTATTTTATCCCTCTGTACCTATGGCCATGAATTTTAGAAAGTGTTGATTAGAAGTCCCTTTGTATCTCATAAAATATTCAACATCTAATATCCCAAAGGCTGTGACCAGAGGCCAAGTAGTTTACAATTATTTTTGAGTCGATAGTGGGAAGGAATTTAATTTTATAATGATGTCATTCAGATCCAGATGTCAATGGAGAGGTAGGATGATTATTGAATAGGATAAACCTTCTAGGGTCTAGGTTGACCTATGTTATTACCTGAACTATTAAAATAGAATGAAACTTGAGGCTGCACAATGCTGTCGTTGACTCTCTATGGAATTCAATAATCACCCTTGAAAAGCAGCCATCAGATTGTGAGAAAAGTCCAGTCACTTGGAGAGGCCATGTGCAGGTCTTCTGGCTGACAGCCCAAATTAGACCATCAAGACATCCACATGTCAATACAAGACAGAGTGAATGAAACTCCAGGTGATCATAGCCTTTCACTTTTCAACCTCAGCTGATGCCACAGACATCCTGGGAAAAGATCATCTATGTTCTTTCTGACTTCCTGACTACAGCAAATGCAAGGTACAGTAGTTACTCCTGGTTTAAGCTGTGAAATTTGGGTAATACACTGAGAAAGGTGGAGAGAAAAGTCTTATTTCCAGAAATACATTTAGCATCGTTACCCTCATTTCTTTTGCTATTTGTAAAGAACACTATCCTAGTATACTAGTAAGTTGTATACTTATTCTAATTTCACTTATTATTATTTGGGATAGTTACTTGATTTAATATATGAATTTCATGAAACAATTATGGGTCATAAACTGCAACTTGAGAAAGACTTTTTTTAAATAAAAAGATAAAGTTTGAAGAAAATTATATAGCAAGCAGTTTCAGGAAGTTAGGAAATTGAAATGTTGGGGCACTATTGTCTGGTTCAAGTCAAAACTAGCACCATGATCAAAATATTTACTCAGAAATGAAGGGTAAACATTGATAAGTTTATGAATTCTAGGATTTGAAGACTCGTTTCACCAGGTTGGCTCTGACCTTTCGATCATGTGTTTTAGCTTTGAATAAATGTATTTTATGCTTGAAAATTTTCTTATCTAATTTGTTTTATGTCTGAACTTTAGTGCAAAATGGAGAACGGCTTACAAGGAGATTTATAAGACTAAGACCTTGACCCAGTTATGATTTACTCTTATTACTGAGCAAGGAACTCACAGCCAAAGCACTATTTTAAAAAAATCAAATTGCTAAGAATACTTCCTGCTTAGTGTCATTCTTAGTTATTGATGCCAAGTAAAAAGAGGAAGCAATTAAACTTTTAATATCAGATCTTACTACTTCATTAAATAGAAAAATGTGTGTGTGTGTGTGTGTGTGTGTGTGTGTGTGTGTGTGTGTATGAGTGTGTTTGAGTCAGGGTCTCCCTGTAGCCCCAGCTGGCCTGGAACTCACTATGTAAACCAGGATGGTCGTGAGCTAACAGAGATCCACCTGCCTCTGTCTCTCGAGTGCTGGGATTAAATGCTGGGACTTAATGAAACAAATTTTTTTCTGTTTCACAAGCTATTTGAGACTTTTGAAAATTTCGAAAAAAATCTACTTAAACCATAAAGTCACACAAGGTCTTCTTCTCTTGCCTTCAGAAGGACTTATTTTAGCTTTCTGTACCTAAATTTACCAGCAAACATGAAGGGCAGAGTCTAGCATTAGAAAATGTACTCTCTGCAGTGTTGTAGTTGGAAAAATATTTGCTTTACAAATGAGTGACTAATAGTTACAGTTATGACCAAGTGTTTTCCAGCAATTTCCTTTTGGTCTTATAAAAGTCTAAATATTTTGAATAAACTAAACTCCTACCATCAACATGATATTAAAATTCTTTGCAATCTATTTTCAGATGCACCAATGAGGATGCCCGAGGCCAATAAAACAATGTGAACCCTTAAAAATTAGATTTCTTTGGCAATATATACCACATTTATTTAAGTTTTAGGATCTGTCAACTTATAAAGTATTTGTTAATAATAGTCAGTTTTTAATATTATCTACAATTTACCCTCCATTAATGTTCTTTTCCCTGCTTAGTGCCAGTAACTGAGATGCCTAGACTACAGGTAGGGAATTAGTGTGAAATAAATAAGAACTGGATACGTCAGAACTGATTAGAAGTCATCATGAAGAGTAAACCCAAGGACTGGGTTGAAGAAATTATGGATGAAATTCTGAATATGTTTTAGAGAAGAAAACAGAAAAGAATAGATAATAGAGGACATGGTATCACAGCATCAAATAACATCCACACTACATCAAGACACGGAATCTGTGAAAGTAAATGACAGGATGAGTGTGAACTAGGAAAATCACCCCCATTAGGCAGTGATACAGGAGCATGTAAGTGTAATCTTTTGCTTACATTAGGGACTCATTTTGTTGAGTTGACTATAGGAGCAGAGGTTTTGTGGTTTTAATTGTTATTTTGGTTTTTCTATTGTCTGTGACTGAATATCAGATTCAGAGTAAATTGTTTTCAGCCATATTTTTGGATTACCTATAACTTTGTTTTACATTTTGTTTTTAATTCATTTCAACTTTTGGAGACAACCAATTCTTTCTTTGTTCAACGTGAAGATGAAATAAAAGACAGGAAGTAGGAAATCCGAGTTTTCCATATTATATCCTATTTAAAGTAGTCTCTTCAAAGAGTCACACTTTACCTATAGAGTTTCCCAAACCACACTTGAATAGAGCTGTGCATATGTGTCAAACATAGAAAGAACAATACATAGGACATCACTATAGTCAACTATACTAGGACATTTAACGTGTTCTTATCTCGTAAGACCCCATCAAGGAAGAAGACACCAGCATTTATTGCGCAGATTTAGAGTGAACAAAGTAAATTAGCTTACAGATGCCTTCAAAACTAACAGGTGGTAGGTAAGCAATACATCTATCTT
Source organism: Nannospalax galili (assembly GCF_000622305.1). NCBI lineage: Eukaryota > Metazoa > Chordata > Mammalia > Rodentia > Spalacidae > Nannospalax > Nannospalax galili. The sequence goes on along the minus strand of NW_008351640.1, from coordinate 178,784 downwards.
TGCATGTTCATTATTGTTCTTATACATCTGCCTACAATCAAGAAAGAAGGAAATGTGTTTGTTAAACACTAATACAAATTCGGAGGTTACTGTTAAATCTAGTATTCCTTTGCGTCTCAAAACTCCTTTTTGTTTCTAATTTATTTTCTCAAATCACTTTAGAAAATGTTTAATTTTTTGTGGTTTATGTGAAATTTTGTCAATTTATGCCAATCATTAGATGCCATCTTCATCTCTAACACTAGAATTTTTCATTTCTACTCATTTATTTTCCAGTAATATAGTCACTGATTCTACCATATACATCACAGACCTCAAGATCACACTAATTCTAGGATCCAAAGATATATCTTAAATGCCACATTTGTAGAACTATCTGTATGAATTTTCTTTTTCTTTTAATTTTCACTTCCATATTAGAATTTCTAGTGTTCCTCTTGCACTTATCAATTTGGGCAGGCTATCTTCTATACCTGAGTCCTGTTGCCCTTTCTAAATCAAACTTGCCACATATATGTGTCATAAGATTCTGGCACAGATACCCAATAAATGTCAGGGACCATTGTGGAAGAGGGGCAGAAAGATTGTAAGAGCCAGGGTTGGTGCCTGATCATAACCTCTGAGAACTTCCAGACCTCTGAGAACTTGCTCATATGGACTTGCAGCAGTGTTGACAACATGCACAAGACCTGTTGATGCAATCAGACAAAAACCCAGCAGAGAACTGAGGAAATGGGCAACATACCCCAACCTTAGCCAAAGGTTGGTGGCTGATATTGCTGAGTGAGGGAGAGTTGATCTTCTCTAAGGGAGTGACTTCTTCATAGGCTGAATAGACTCCAGTGTATGAAATCTGGGTACAGAAAGTTGACTCAATAGTCCTTAATATGTATAATAGAATTCATGAAACCTGACAGAGAGACTATGGGGATTGTGAATCTGGGAGAAGGTGTAAAGATGATTAAGATATTTTACTTGATGTGCACAAAAATTCAATAAAAATATACATTGAAAAAATTCAATTATGAAACATCTAACTTTATATTTTTAAGAGTTTCTGTAAAGAAATCTATGGTTATTTAATGAAATAGTCAACAAAAAGAAATATTTACAAACAAATATAATTTGGTCATTTTTTAAAGAATGCATTGGAAATCAAATGTAAGGAGAGTTAATAACTTAATTTTAGGGGGAAAAGTTGGTAAGTTAGAAGTTTATATCCAAATAGGTTTCCATAGATCTTAAATGGTTGCATACTGCCTTTCTTTGTGTAACAATTTAGCTAGAATTCTTGAATAGTAACTACAACACAAATTCTTTTATGGAAATGGTTTCAGAAACAGCATAAAACAGAGAATTGAATTCCTAATCTACAGAGAGAAAATGAAGAGAAATGTCATTATAACATTCTGGGAGTAGAGTTCTCCCACAGCAAACACTCATTGACCTCAGGGTATCTGGATGTATTCACATGGCAGAGTGGTCAAACATTTAAATCTCATCTAGGGAGGAATTGAGCAGTATCATAGGGTAACCGAAATATGGAAAGAACATTACCTACACCAGGCATAAGAAGAACTAACATCCACTTTTTGTTGAAGACTTGAGACATGAGTCTATACCCATATAGACTGAATATTTAAACATCTAAAAACATTCCTCTTTCTTTTTTTGCTCTTTAGTCTGAGTTTACAAAAAAGTAAGGGAGAAAACATTTTTTTCTTTATTCTTATTCTTATCATTGTGTAAAAGAGACAAATACTGTAGGCTCAAATTTTCCTTAAAATTTACATTGCATAGAATGATTTTTTTTACATATTTCCATAACTAGTTCAATAAAGCATAGAGTTCATCAATTAGCAGGTAACATATATCGATTCTGCAACATTAAAATGGTTAATGTACTTGCTATTCCTCATATACCTCTGAAGATGACTTTCATTTCATATTTTACTGCCTTACTTTGAGATATGAAAATATTAAAATTATTTGCTGTCAGTTTAATAAGGTCCTGTCATCCAAACAGCAAGAAGGAAGTCATAATGTTTATTCTACATCTTTCTGTATTATACCTGTTTAAAATGTTTTTAGAAACAGCATTTCTAGATTTTCATATAATAATCTTGTGTTATCATTGTAATTCTCAATTGTTTTAACTTTTTTTCTAAGATTAAATGGACTCCTTATTTTTGTTTTTATATCTTTGTAGGCTATGAAAGTTGCTAATCCAGAAGGCCAGGACACCAACTTCCAGATCGTTTCCTCTAGACATGACAGAAAGAAGCACCCGTGAAATCTCAATAATGTGGTTTCCTAATCAAGACCTGCATAATGACAGCACCAGGTGACAGGCAGTGTGGATGGGAAATTTCACAAGGTCCCACCTGTAGATGAGGCATTATAAGCTATTAATGACTGCTGAGGGACAGAGAACCTATTTTCTTCAGGGATGATTTCTATGGTATGTTATACAGTCCTAAGTGGTCATCTTTAGCCACATGTATATCCAAACACCACTAAATTGAATCATCAGAAATATGAAGCAGTGATAATTAAAGAAGAAACTAAAAGAGAGGGAGTGGGAGTGATGTGAGAACAGTTGGAGGAGGAAAAGTTCGGGTGAAAATAATATAAACACAATATTAATACATAAAATTCTAAAAGTTAAAAAAGGAAAATTTATATATGAACAAAGAAGTTGCTCATGTAAAAAAACTTCCCTTACTTTTTTTTTCATTTTGTATCTCTATGATTTCTGAAAATTTTATGGCACTTCCCAGTGTTATGCACTGTCACAGTGTCTGAATAAGTTTGAGGGCAGTCTAATTATCTTCATTTAATGTTTTAATGTTTGTGTTTTTTTAAGTTTTTTGAGAAAAGGCTTCCTTGCAACCCCAGATAACCTGGAATTCTGAACTCATTATGTGGACCAGATTGGGCTCCACCTCCAAAGTGCTAGGATTAAGGATGTGCGCCACCAGGCAATTTTATAAGGTTAAATTTTGATGCCATACAACTTTGATTAATATTTCATTAGACTCTAGATTTGATGTATGTATTTAAACCTTCTCCTTTATATTTACAAGTTTTTGACATGTTTGACATTTTCTCCTCCAAGATATCTCTCTCTCTCT